>NC_050527.1:2113190-2156335 GCF_002922805.2 Oryzias melastigma
AAAGTATGTGAACTGTATCAGTTTAATCTAAAAATATTCATTCATTCATTCATCCATTTCTAAACAAATATGTCTAAATGTATAAACCGTGTAAACTCAAATTTGAATTTAATCAAATTGAATTTAGAGGATCAAAAGAATCTGGAAAAAAAAATTGAAATTGAATCGATCCAGGCTCTGGTTAATCGAATCGATTTTGGAAATTTTTATCAATACCCAGCCCTAATTTTAAAGAATGAGGACTTTAAGGATTTATATGGAACTTTATCGACAATATTAGCTAAAGAAAGATTAAAAGTGTTCATTAAATTGTTGCTTAACCCATTTGTTGTCACAATAATTACAATTTTAAGTTACAAGGGTTCATAATATTAATTTCTATGTTTGTGTCTGCCATTTTTTTTACATCATAACTTGATTAAATGCGCAAATTTTTTGATGTAGAGCTTTGCAGTTTTACCAGCAATAAAAAGGTAATGTAGGCATTGAACTAATTTGGTATTGAAAAAAGTTAACCCTTTTTTTGTAAATAACTAAACTGTTCGGACATAAGACTTCCAAACATGAAACCCCTACTGGCACTGAAACACAAATAACATTTTCAACTTTAGTGCATTAAAGAAAATTGCTCAACAATTTTATTCAAATTTGTGTAGATTATAACAAAATAAAGAAGAAGAGCAAATGGAACAGCAGCTGCACAAATGAAAGTGGCACAATCTGTTTCCAGAAACAACTTAAGCACCTTGGAGCCATTTGAGATCCTGGAAGTCAGAGCATGAGGAATCTGGGCTGCTTTTTAATTGCTCAATTATCTTTTCATAATATGTTCTCTGTGCAATCTGAACCGCTGAGTTTATTTAATCTCCAGTCTGGAGTCCTGACTGTTTACCAGTGTCACATAATAACCCTGGCAGATGTGAGCGGCTCATCCATTCAGAAGAGAGAAAATACACCTTTAGGATCAGCCCATCCGGTTTGTTCCGCTGTGTCAGAGTGTATTACTATCGCTTTTTCTTTGATGCTTTCAGCCAAATTCTCCTTAAAAATGTCCAAACATCATCAGAATTCATGATCTGGAGCCTCGTTAGCAGTGTGAAGCTGTAGTTACAAGTTATTCATATTCAGGTAGAAAATATATTCTCCAAAAAAATCATCACTTCTAAAAAAAATAAAAATAAGTTTCAGAACTTTCTGACATATTTTAATTTCTTTTCATGCTCAAACATTTGCCAGCAGTTTTAATAGCTCCTGGTGACCATGCATGCACACATCCCCAGACTCCTTTTCACATGTGGACCCAAACACCACGACCTCCCCAGTTATTAACAATCAAGCAAAATTAATTATCCGCTATCTGATATCCTCAAACAACTCTTTGAGGTTATGTAAATCTAATTGCTGGAGTCCATTCTGCCGTCATTAATTACATGTGAGAGCCTCAGGAGACGTGCAGCTGCCGCGCCAGCGCGTGGATAATCAGCAACGCTGACTTATACGTTGTTTGTGAAACTTCTCCGCAGACGTGAACAGTAGTCAATCACAAACTATTAGATAGTTGAGGTTATTTTTCATCATTGTGACCGTTTCATTTTTCACTAGCATTAATTGAATTTGCCTGACAGGTTTTCATAAATGGCTGTGGTTCTCCGGCCAAAACCAACTGCCAAGTTAATTTTAAAGATATTGTAAGTAGCGGCGCTATCAAAGCATTTACACTCCCAAGTTCCTCTGCCAACTTTCACTTCATCATCCAAACTGCAGCCTTTCAGCCAAAGATAAAAAACTGTCGCTGCTCACAAATCTTAACGATTCTGTGTCCAGATCTCCAGCTTTTTGTAGTTTTTTATTTTTTATTTTCTTAAACTTTTGTCCCAGCCAGCAAACCCAAGTGGTCCCATATGGTTTAAAAGTGGGCAGAAACTTTGGACAAACCCAATTGGGTTTGTCCAAAGTTTCTGCCCACTTTTAAACCACATGGGACCACTTGGGTTTGCTAGCAGGGAAGTCAGTTCTTACTTTGCAGCTCAAGTTTGCAAGAGTAGATATATTTAAAAAGGAAAATCCTGGTTTAGATGTATTAAGGTAAGATTTCCACCAAATAAACAACGGAACAGCAAAAACAAGATATCGACAGAAATGTTTGCAGAACATCAAGAAAATGTGCTGGACCAGGCAGTCCAGAATGAATGCTTCCTCTGTCTCCCGTCTCTGCAGCGGCACCAGTTGGAGCTGGGGCTGGGCCTCAGCTGGGAGCAGCATCCTGGCTGAATTCGGGACGCTTCATCTTGAATTTGTGCATCTGACAGAGCTGTCCAACAATCCCATCTACACAGAGAAGGTTCAACAACTTGACCACATTTTCAATATGGCTTTCTCAGAAATTATTTACAGTATCAATGTAAGACTGCTGATAATTGACAGAATTTCTGAGATTGAACGTCTGGTTTTATGACGGCCAGACTTTTCTGCATTCGCTCTGACTAAGCAGGAGTTTTCTCTCTCAATCTGCTTCCTGATCCAGTTTTCATGTCTTTGCAGGTGATGAATATTAGAAAGCTGCTGAGCAAAATAGAGAAACCTCATGGCCTGTACCCCAACTTCCTCAGTCCAGTCAGTGGCAACTGGGTTCAGCGTAAGTACACAAAGAAGTAACCCAAAAATACTAAGAGAACATTCATCTTTAAAAAATCACTAGTAAGTTGTAAAATACAGCAAGAATTTTTCTTTTCTCATCAGAAAATGTTATAAGATATTAAATCTAGAAATAATGAGTTCCACATAAACATTCAGAAAAGGAAATATAAAGTAAAAAAGCTGTTTCAGGTAGAAATACCTAGAATTTAAAGTTATACAGCCAAATAATAGTTTAATAAGTGGAAATTATTTTATGAGAAATTGTAAACAAAATAAGAATTAGGACAAGTTGGCTGATCTTAATAAATCCTTATAAAATCTAAAACTAGATTCTTAGCATATAAAGTTTTTGTTTCCAAAACATTCACAATGAATTCCAGTCTGTATTTATTAAACTTTAAATATATCCTTTAAAGTTGAACCAAAAATGACAGATTTTTAAAAGTCTTGAATCCAGTTTTTCTATTGTTAAGAGTCCAGAACAAAAGGATTTTCATCCATCTTAATATTAGTTTCCCTAATTCTAGGTTTTAAGGTTTCTAAGACAAAAAATTTAGACTGAGCTGATTTGAAGAAATTTTCCTAGAATAGTGTGTAGAGCAAAGAAAAGTAAAAAAAAAAAAAAAAGTTCAAATTTGATAAAATATCTTGAATGGCTAAAAACAAGGTTCCAAAACTTTACAAGTACCACACAGTTTGCAGTATAGCATTTTGGACATTAGGACATTTTCTGTTTGCGAAAAAGTCAGTGAAAATATATAAAAATAAAACTTATATGTATATTATAAAGAGCGTTTCTAACAAAAACAGAATTATTTTAGCACAATTTTTTAAAAAAGTACAATTTACTGTTTTGTTTTTTGTTGGTAAAATGTGAACAACGAGCACATTGCATTATAAATGCAATTTTTACATTATAAAGCTTTAATGTTGGGGCTCAAAACTCATTTTGTGTCATTCACCTCACTGTCTAGTTCCAGTATCATGAAAATGATAATGAATATACTTAAGACAACTAAGTGATCACCGTTTACCTGAAAATAGGCTAAGAGGAAAAATTAAAATAAAAAGAAGATGCTGAAAGTGGGAAAAAATATACTAATCTTTAGGACAAAGGAAGCAGTAAAAAAAATAATGCAGTGTTTGTATTAGTACATAAATGCAGGCCACCCATTTAAAACATACTTTTGCTTCATATTAAATTATAAAATGACCATTAAAATTTTACTGAAAATTTTTAATTTTGCTGCTTTAGAAAATATATATACAGTATATTTTTTGACTTGAAATGATCTCATAAAGGTTTATTAATAAGACAAAGGTTACTCCCGGATTTGGCTAAGTTGATCTTGTAAAAGTGTCAATAATTACCTGTATATAAAGGGAGCTGAATAATGAAGTTTTAAGAACTGAATTCTTAAGGAACGTGTGTGTGTTGGTGTTCGATCATGTTTAAATACTCGGTTTGCCTTTGATTTCCCTCTTAGATCACGTTTCCATCGGGGGCCTTGGGGATAGTTTCTATGAATATCTGATTAAATCGTATCTAATGTCAGACAAGACGGATGAAGAAGCAAAGGACATGTACTACAGCGCACTTCAGGTATGGAACTCCTTATCTTTATTGGAAACACTTCATGTTCCCTTAAAGGCATAGTTCACTCAGATAAACTGTAATCCACTAGAATACACTAGAGATTGCTGTCTGTCGCATTAACATTTGATGAACTAAATGAGCAAACCGCTTTGCATTCAAAGTAAACAAAAAAATCTTGACTCACAATCCGGACTCGTCTGATGTGGATAATTTAGCATCTTTGTAGACAAGAACTGTCCAGCCATAAAAATAAGTCAGTGGTATTACAATATTTATAGAGCATAATTCCTTAAAGCTGCTGCTAAAATGTTATCGGCTAACATCAGAGGGTGAAACCAAAGGTAGAAACACTAATTAATAATTCTCCATCCCTCCTGTGTCTTGTTTTTTTTAACATCCAAGGACACTCTTGTCATCAGATAAACCACTAATTAAAACACAATATTGAATTAGAAAAAACACACTTTCTTCATATGCTTTATGATGATTAGCACTAACAAAAGCTAATTAGCTGAATAATGACTCCTTAAGGAAAAACACTTTTCTGATAACACTATTTCTTTAAAGTTTTTGTCATATTAATCTTTAGTGTAAATTTTACAATATTTTTATATGCTTTCTACGTTGAAAACAACCAGTAGAAATTGGATGTAAAATTTAGCAGCTTTAACAACAAAACAACATTAAAGGACATCAGAATAGAAACGATTTTATCTGGAAAAAACTAAGAAGAAAATAAAACAACTCCTGAAAGTTTGCACAGAAGGGAGTTTGTGTTTCTGTTCATTCACAAATTATGTCACTTACGTATAAATTTGGTAAATTCAAATGTAGATTTAAAGACTCACTCCAGCGAAAATTGAGTTAACATGTTCTTATTGCATTTTTTTTTCATTATGGGGGACAAATATGAAGAAAATTAAGATTAAAATTTATTTTTTTAAGTATTTCTTTATTTCAATGAATCATAAGCCAATAAAAAGATAATACTGTTTGGAAAACATCATATTTGTTTAAGAGACCACTGGGGGCGCTTTGTAAATATACAGTATCACAAAATCCGAATGGGACTTTAATTAGAAACGTTTTGTTGTTGTTTCAAAAGTGCAGCAGCTCCAATTTGAGATTTATCAGTAAAATTCTTTTTATTTTTTTCATTTTTTTTTAACCTTTAATGTTGTTTAAAGCTGTTTAAAATTAGCCTATTTTGAACATTAAATATGCATCAGTAATTTTCAGAATTTAAAAATAAAACAATAGGAAACATTTAACTAGTTTACATGAAAGTCTTAAGTAAACTTCCAGTTCCGGGTGATCAAGAGCAGACGCTTGTCTTATTTATTATTCTTGCTTTGATTGCTTGATATAAATAATTTTCTAATCCAATCTAATTCAAATTTCACAAATTCACCATTGTTTATAAAATGTTCCCATTTAAGTTTTGTATTTGTTTTCATATCTACTGACTTATGAAGCTAAAATACACATCTGATTAAGGTTTTCTTGCTAAAATGTCCATAAAATTTCATTGTTAAACCTGATGAGACAACTTTAACACTTCTGGTAACATCTATAAAATAATATTCTCTAAAAAAATATCAAAGTAATATTGTGCAGATTACTAATTAACTGATGTTAGTATTAAAAGGGACTAAAAAATACAAAGAACTTGAGTAAATTTTAATTTTTTAAAAAGTTCAAATACAGATTCAAAAGCAGATTAATCCTTTTTATGTCTTTTATTGAGAGTAAAGTTTGCTTTAGGTTACACATTTTTAATCAAAATCACCATTAAACAACAGAACCAAACTCAGATAATGTAAGCCTGAGCCTCTCTGCATGAGGGGATCCTGCTAATCGATGCACAAACACGTATTTGCCTGGTCAAAATCTTTAATGTTGCTGAAGCATCATTACAGATGTTAGAGGAGAAGAAAAAGCCTAATAATCTTCACTGCTCATCTGCATCATTATGTTTTTTTTTTACATGCATTTCCTCCCTTTGGGGTTTCTACTGTCTGCTAAAGAAATTTAAAGCAGCAAATGTTCTTCTAAAGCACAAGAACTGCAAAATAACACAGAACAAGCAAATTGCATTTTTAGATTTAACTTTTTTAAATTGTAAAACACCATACTTTAAAGTAATATAAACCAATACTTCAACACTTAACTGTTATTTAATAGTAATGTATTAGGGTTATAAAATACTGTAAATTGCTGTAAAGTAGTTTAACGTTACTGTAAATTACTTAATTTTAAGATATCTTAAAAAAATGACTTAAACTGCTGCCTGTACTATGAAGTGATTTACTGTGAAAAGTGTCCAAGTGTTGAAAACACAGTAGTTGTTTTTTAATCGTGGATTTTTGCAGGTGAACACATTTGGGGGGCAGACGCAGCATTTAGGGGGCACTGCCCCCCTTTACATATGCCTATATCCGGCCTTGTAAATATTCTTTTACTGATCAACTATTCAAGCAAGAGTCCATTTATGTTCTATTCAAGAATGATATTTTAAAAGAAGGCAGTCAGTGAAGATTCCCAACATCAGATTTGGTTAACACACAATGTAAACCAAAGGTTCAAAGTTTCTTGGCTTGCTTCTCCTTCAGGCAATCGAGGCTAACCTGGTGCAAAAGTCCCCTGGAGGTCTCACCTATGTGGCTGAGTGGAGGGGAGGCATTTTGGACCACAAAATGGGCCACCTGGCCTGTTTCTCTGGTGGCATGATTGGCATTGGAGCCGATGATGGCGAGCCAGAAAAGAGGCAACACTACCTCGACCTCGCTGCTGAGATAACACACACGTGTCACGAGAGCTACACTCGATCGGGTGAGTGCCAATTCACAAGGTGCATTGTGGGATAAGAATACTTGGTTCTGAAGTTCGTCTCAAATTGAAAAAAGTTGTATTTTGCATCTTTCCCACTGATTGAGTTGTCCAGCTAGTATCTCAGCAGTGGCCTGCAGACGTGAAACCTACAGTAAAACCTATAAAGTAAAAGCAACGCTGCTTAAAGAGGAAATCTCTTTCTTCTTATAAGTCAGACGATGCTCCACTCCACGCCCTGACCAATAAACTTTTGATCAATCTATTTGAAGCTTCGTCTACAAAGCCAAACTTCACACAAGATCTATCTAAAGCTTAGAAAATGTTAGAAATAATTGCATTTGTGACAAAAAGAATATTTTCTAACAACATTTCAATTCTGTTTCAAATATCTTAACTATTGTTGAAAATTCAATTAAATAACTATTCATGTTTATCCTAGATTTCTCTGTGTTTTAAAAATTTTCCTTTAACTTTGGAAATTTCTGAAGAAAAAAAGCACTGATTTACTCATAATTCTGAGTTTAGATGTAGTAACTCCTGAGTTTCAGCACCAGCTACATTTCTTAGGATTTCAAATGCATTAAATGTTTTGTAGATCGTTAGTACAATTAATGTCTCAATTCTATGTATGAAACCAGAGTAGATGTTAACTACTGCTTGCATAGTGATGCATTGTATTTTGTATGATAATTTTCACTGATAAATTCTTACTACACATTAGAGTAAAATAAGAAAAATTAAGAAACGTTAAAACTAGCGATTCATTTTATTCATGATTCGGTTCTAACCTCCATTCTTGGTCACGGTTATGGTTCAATGTATGATTTATGTATTGCAAAACAACACCAAGTAACTAATAATTCTAAAATGTATTTTTTTAAATATGCTAATAAGCAGTTATTAAGGAAAAAATCATTTCAGTTGGTTTACACTAAGCTAAAAAAATCAATAGATAACAAACCCATCTTATGCAATGTAAACTCTAAATTTCAAAGTAAAAATGCTACTTTTATAAAAAAAAAAATTCAGTTTTCTCTCTTGTATGAAAAGTATTATTATCAGGAAGCGTTTTCAATCGTAAAATAATCAGAGAATCAAAGATTTTTTCCTTTATTAGGAATATTTGGCAATACAATTTTTCTTACCCCATTGGCAGATATTTTGGTCATTTTAAAGGCCTTAATCATACTATTGTTGATTATTTTAGAGTAAACTAAATCCATATGTGTGATAATAAATCTTAATAAAACCTCAATAACCTTTACCTTGATAATGAAACATTTGTTACACTAAAGAACACATTTACTTACTATGAAATATTAGTTTTTTTCTTACTCGGACTTGATCTCTTGGCTCCGCCTCTCACTCCTGATGGGTGCTGCCCATTTGATGACATCATCCTAAAGCCAAAAAGTTGATTTTGTATGTTTCTAAGTAAATTGTTATTTCTCTGGGGCCTGTTTTTACAGTGTTTGCCATAATCATAGTGGTGTGCTAGTATACATGCAGCTATTCTCTTTCCTCATGATTGTGACATAGGGTTCAGTTTAAAACTGAGAATTGTTGCCTCCCTGGTAAACACTAAAGAAAATGTTCGAGATGGGATCTTGATAAGCAACAATTTGCTCTCTGTTTTTCGGCGTAAGGTTTCTGGCTCTCAGTGAACTGGAGCCTTTTTGCCTTCACTGTTTGCTGCCTGTAAGGACTCGTCGTCACGTAGAAGCTTCTGTCTAACACTTTGAATACTTTGATCTGCAGCCACAAAAAGCTCCTCCAGTTTTCTCTTTCATCATCTTCCATCAGGTTCCTCTTACAGGGCCTGCCTGGAGCTTAGCAGCTCTTGGATTAGCTGATTGCAAGACAGAAGTGAGATTTGTGTGCATAAGGCTGCTGAGAGTTCACATCAAACATACTTTCACGTCTTCGTTTGTATGTAAAATCTTTTGCATTGGAGTTTTCACACAAAATATGTATCATGACTAAAAAACAGAACTTTAATATTTTAAGGTTTTAAAAGGAAAACAACTCGAATTCCAAATGAAAAGTTGATCATCTTGAGCTTGGTGTCTAAACATTCGCTCTGTATTTACAAAGATGTTTCATCTACATCTAAACGGTGATTTCCTCCACACCTTTTTGATTTTGATGAGATTTAGACATGCACAATTAGCCTGCATGAGCCTCCAGTGGGTAAGAGGATAATGTAGCCCATTTTAAGATGAATTACGGCTCATTAAAAGTCACTTTTCTTATTTGCCAACAAATAAAGTATGTAAATAAAATCCTTTGAAAAGCAATCCACGTATTTTATGAGCTATGACAAGGACACCAAAGTGAGCTCAAAAACCCTCAGAAAACAGTGCAGCTGAAGAACGTTAAAGGTTCAGTCTGCCACGTCTTATGCATTCACGGTAGGTAGACACCCTCAAGGGAATATTTTCATTCAGCAACTCTGTGATAGATGAGAATGTCGAGTATATATTATCAATTTTGGGTTATTAAGATGACAGTGATGGAGTATAGTTAGAACAAATATATTTAGAACACAAACCGTGTGTTTGCAGGTTTATCATATACATATTTTAATCATTGAAAATGGATCAAATCGATCTTGCTTTTTTTCTTCTGAAAACTTATTTCAATGTCTTAAACTTACATTGTTGTGACCAAAAACTTACCAAATCACTCAATGTAACAATTGATATTATCTATATCATGTTAAAAAAAATCATGTTGCATTTTTTTGTGGATTTTATCAGAGGCTTTGAAAAACATCCTAATTTGAAAAAAAATTATATTTTTTTGTTAATTCTGTAATCCAGTGGGTTTAATCCATGGTTAAAACCCCTCAAATTGTGAGGACCCAGAATACATGTTTCCCATTATACCATCCTGTTAAAATATACAGGATTCCTGTCAAAAACATCACCAACAGTTGCTGTTATTTATCTGAGCTTTTATTTTCCAGATTATAAATCTCGGAAGGATATGTTGTTTTTTATTTATGTACTAATTAGGTAGAAATGATTTAAAAATGTTGTATAGGCTAATTATTTTTAATCAATGCTAAGAAATTACATTTTATTTATTTTTCTTTTCATTTAGGCTTCATTTATCCAGGCAGGACAGATTAAGAACAACATGTGGCCTGGCGAAAAGCAAAACTTTTTGAGAAAAGACGAACAAGAAAAAAAATTAAATACAATCATGAAAAAAAGCAAAAAGTGAACAAAACCCTAAAATCACTGCACTGTGTGACAGCACCATTTATCTAAAAATCATTTTTCACTCGCATGCAAAAAGTCGCTCAGCGAGCAGAGCCAGAGTCCCCGCGAACGCACATGGTCAAAATGTTGTGCGCGTTTGCGCTCTCTGAGATTCTTCTTACGCGCACGCATCACTCATACACGAGGGAGCAGCTCACGCACGTGGAAGTAGATGGTCTCTGGCGCACGATGACTTTTTCTGCCCGCGGAGGATTAAACACGAGCACACAGAAGCAGAAAGCGCTCGTGGGTCTGAATTATCCTCTCGGGGGTCTGAATTGTCCGCGAGGAAATGTCTTATTTCTGCGTGAATGGTCATTAAGATGGTTTTAAATTCTGCTTGGGAAATAAGTGTCCTATAAATAGAAAAATAAAGTTCCAAAAGCGTAATTTTTACTTCACATTTAAAAGCACAACTGTTTTTTTTTTGTCTTTCCTTGCTTTTCTAGTTGTCTTAGGAGCACCCCCATCAGAAACTCATTTCCCTCCTTTTTCTCGTTTGTGAGCATCTGTAGTTTAGGGCAAAGTGAATGTGTTCTAAAGATGGCTTTATTTGGTTTACCTACCAAAGTTTGAAAAGAAAATCCAGTGGGAAATATTGGATAAATAACGAATTCTATGGATTTGTGGGAAATGATTACATTTATTGCTTTGATCTTTCCTCCTGCGCTGCATTCACACTGAAATGAGTGAGCTCACGCAGAAGCCCTGCTGTCTGGGACAACAGCTCACCGCTTTAAATTGGGTTTCTTACCAATGACCTCAAAAGGAGGGTGAAAAATTACAGGCGAGAGCAATAAAAGCTTTTTACAGATGGGGGTTTTTTTGTTCGTGAATCTTGATGTTTAGAAGTCTAAAGAAGAAATCGGTACCGGAAAAGCTAACCCGCTTTAAAACTGAAAATATATCAGTGATTTATGGTTGAAGGTTCTGGCGGTTCTTTATTTCTAACACAGTTTTATACTTAACTGTTTTTCAGAAACCAAACTGGGGCCTGAAGCGTTCAGATTCGACAGCGGAGCCGAAGCCACAGCCAACCGACTGAGCGACAGATATTACATTCTACGACCAGAAGTCATCGAGAGCTACATGTACATGTGGAGGCTGACCCACGACCCCAAGTACAGAGAGTGGGGCTGGGAAGCAGTGGAGGTGAGGCTATTAACACCAGGATCATTACTGGAATTACTGACCTGAATGTAAGATGAGAACCCCTGAAGGTAAAACAGGCCTCCACACGGAATTTAAATCACCAATTAATTTAGCCTATGTAGAGCATTCTACTCCCAGATTTCTTTTTGCTTTTGGCGGGAGAACTCGAGTACATTGGTGCTCAACTGATCTAAGGAGAAGGAGCTAGATTCCTGTAAATCTTTAAAAACCAGATGAAAATCCTGTTTTTGGTGCTTTTAACCCTTTAACACCAGAGCTCCAGTGTTTATATCTTTGATTTACTGTAACTTTTTAACGCGATCAACATAATTCCAGTAGATTTTGAAGGAGAAAAGTGGCGTGAACAGCCGAAAACTTTGTTTTTGTTCAGATAATTTTGAATCACTTGATCAACTTTCTATAAAATATGAACATAAATGTGGTCTACGGCTTACCAAGGTTAAATACAAGCATTTACTTTTCCTCTGATTAAATATAAAGAATCTGTAGGAGGACCCAAGTGCTGTTCTCGCTGTTGTCGCTATGGTAACATATGCCTGCAAAAACAATTGGAAAAGTAAAAGCATCAAAATCTTGTTAAGGCTATTTACTTTACAATTCAAAAACCTAATTTCCTAAACACAACATGCCCTAATAAAAACAATAAAAAAATAGGAATTTATTAAGTTTAAGACACTTCCATTTTTTTATTAAAAACTCCATTGTTGCTTTTTAAGAAGTGTAGACAGCATGACTTTCAGCAGAAATTGCATCAAGAAACTGCTTATCTGTTAGTTTCACACATTTTTATTTGAAAGAAAATAAAATGAATGATTTTATCCAATTATTTGTTAAGTTTTAGTTGGCAAACAACCTAAGTCTGTCCTTGCACTCTGTGGTGATGCTTTTTAAAATATCATTGACGTCCCAGATGCAAAATACTTCAGCTCGACAATCATTGCATCACTTTAAAAAGTTTTAGATATCATTTGTCTTTGGCCCACTGAAATTAAAAAGTTATTTCACAACATTTATTTCTCTATCCTTTTACCTATTTCCATTATTGAATGTTTAATATTGAAGCATATTCGAATTAGATTCATTTTCTCTACTGTGAGGTCGTCTGTTCAAGGACTTTGTTCGCCAAAACCGGAATAAAAATTATCCCAAACCTGCTTTTTATTAAGCAACATAATGACTCCAAAGGAGAGGATAATACAATACAAGTAAAAATTAAGTGAAATTTTGAACAGGAGTAAATCTAAAATCATATTTTATTACATTCAATTGTTGCTGTCAAAGCTACTGAATTATGGGTTCTACTTGTTTTTAAAATTTTAGGAAATGACAGGCTAAAAAAGCTATTTTATACCTTTCAGAAAAAAGTTACATCACTTCCCTTCAGTGTGATTTAATTTCAAATATATCTAAAAATCTCATCCTGCTAAAGCAGCTGTGTGTGTTTTATGGTTCTCATTCCCCTGAACCACAAATCGCTGTAAAATATACCTTTGGTCGCTGCAGCCAACGAATAATTTGGTGTGCTGTTTATGCTGGAGTTACTGTACGATGTAATTTTGTGCCCAGACTGCTGTGTCTTATTGGTGACCTGAATCCCATTTTCTAGGTTGTACTCACCTATTATGTCAAGCTCCTTTAACAGCCTCTATTACCCTCGGCCACCTTCCCTAATATTGTGTGCCCCTATACATTAGCTGGCAGATCGAGCAGCCCCAGTAGCAGGAGGTGAAGACGGCTATGCAGGGATCACCGTTATTAAGGTGGCGATAGACAGGACTTTAACTCTGGGAAACTATAGAGCGCTGACATGAAGGAATTAACATTCATTTAGCAGAAGAGAGATCAGCTGATGAGCTTGACAGCTCTGTAATTATCAGGCGCAAATGTTGGAGGACGTACACAACAGCTATGCACAGGAATGTCGAGCATTAGCGTGTCAGGATCTCTGTTAATTAGCATGTATGAAGCCAGCTCTTTGTTACCGGGGCAATAATAAGATAATCTGCCCGGGTAGCTCAGCCAATCCCCCTTCACTTCAATTTAGCACCTGCTTGGTACTGTGCACAAAATTTCTTGTTTTAAGCTCCTTATACTTTAGTCACTAGGGGTGTGTATTAGCAAGAGTCTGGTGATACGATACGTTTCCCTATACATATCACGATATATCGCAAGACTGTACCAGAACAGTTGTTTCACTTCATTTTTGGTACCCATCCCAAGTAAAAACTAAGTAGTACGTGTCTCATAACAACAAAAACCACAAAGCTGACTGTACATTTAACACAAGCTTAATTAATTAATTAAATATCACCTTGTCAGCATTTTCAAGTATCGCCAAACGAAATATCGCGATATATCTCCAAATTGATTTTTCCCTACACCCCTATTAGTGTGTGTGCAACGCGTCTTCATCTCACCCACTTCACCCTTACGTACCCTTGTGTGTTGTTTAATGCCTTGTTTCCACTAACCAGTCCGCTCCTGGCCGGTTTAGAATGGTCCGGGCAAATCAAGTGAACGTTTCCATTGAGTGTTGGAACATCAAACCGCATGCGGGGTGTAGATGGATGACGTCACTCATAACGGAGTGACTACAGCAGTTCTCCGTGTTTGTGGATTTGCCGTGTCTCCGATCCCTAACAATAAGGGAGGAATACTGAATGAAAAGAATTTAATATTTGCAAGAAGATTGCGGGAGGTGAAGAAGAATACAGCCCAAAAGAGGACAAAACGTTAAGCTCGGATCTTTAGTCGGGGTAAGCGCTGGTCAAACGCTTGCTCTTGTTGGAAAACCTTTCAACCAATCAGTGGATTTCATCATCTGACGACAGTAGCTCCGCCCTAACTGGTCCGTTCCATTTTTCTATGGACCTACAACCAACGGAAGAACAAAAATGGTACAAATCAGTCTGGCCTAATGGGTTCATCTTATAATGGAAACACTCAAAATAATATACCGGTCCGGTCCGGTCTGGACTGCTCAGTGGAAACGAGCCGTTAAGTCTCCACTATGGACCGTCATTTGCAGCACGCCCATAGAAAAAACTGGACACAAACATTTTCTCTCTGTGATCTCATCTACGATTTAAAACATTTTCAACAAAAGACAACCCATCCCAAGTCTATTGATACAAATGGTTTTGTGCACAGAATGTGGTTTTTATTTCAGTCTCCTTTCAAACACGTCTTCTCTTCTTCCTGTCCAGGCACTGGAGCGATATTGCAGAGTAGAGTCTGGTTTCTCCGGGATCCGTGACGTTTACACCATGACGGTCAGCCACGATAACATGCAGCAGAGCTTTTTCCTCTCAGAGACACTCAAGTAAGTTCCATTTCCTCTTCATTGCTGAGAGAAATGGCATTTGCATGCACAAATCATCATCGCAATACTGAACTCTGAGGATTCATCTCCACCCATTGCCTGCAGAGCACACTTGTGCTGATAATGAGACAGACTCCATTTTAAATAAAACACCATTTGCCTGTTAAAGGTACAATGATAGGAGCCAAACGCTTCAGTTTTATTGGATTTTTGGGCTTTCCATTCAGCGTGTTAGCTTATTTCAAATACTTTATAAAACTTTTTATTCGGGTCTGCTTCACTATACCTAAGGTGCCTTTTTAAATGTAAGGAGATTCATCTCAACTAAAACAAGCCCTCCATTTTTGATAAGTCAGATATTCCAAAGATCTAAAACATCACAGCATGACAGACGAGTCTCTGAGTCTTCACTGGGGTCAGGATCAAGAAAATATTTAGAATGAATGGCTCTTAAAATGATGCAAGTTGGCAGCTCCATCAAAAAATAGAACAGCTATTCTCTAATTTATTAAAGAGACTGTAGAGCGCTGGAGCCGGTGTGACAGACGGAGCAGAACGAGGTGGCATGTTTGCAGACACACAAAGAGCCAAACATGTTCGTGTTGATTTGTTCTGCTGGAGCTATTTCACATAATTCCAAATGAAACTGTTGAACTGCAGGATTTTAATTCAAAGTACGAGGCTGTTGTTGTCAGAGCAAATCTACATCAAAACATAAATCTCACGGTGAGGTTCTTTAGCCTCAGCAGTGAATGCTAGATTTAGAATGGCTGGCTTAACTCGGCAGATCTGGCAACGCTACGTCTGCTTTTGTTTTTGAAGAAACGTACACAGAAATTCTGACAACTGAGATCCTTGACTTCACATCATGTAAACTCAAGTACAACAATTTATGTGCTTG
The DNA here is from genome assembly GCF_002922805.2 of Oryzias melastigma. Lineage (NCBI taxonomy): Eukaryota > Metazoa > Chordata > Actinopteri > Beloniformes > Adrianichthyidae > Oryzias > Oryzias melastigma. The sequence continues at coordinate 2,128,919 of NC_050527.1, forward strand.
GCTGCTTCCTTGTGGTCACACTGATTCAGATCTGTGTAGATTTTAACTGTGAAACACTTGAAAGACAGTAAAACAAAAAGAAAGCCGCTGCGTGTACGTGTGCAAAATATCTTTAATTAGAATTGAACTGTGTACATGAGTCCTAAAAACATTACCGTTTATAATGAACGTTTACGCCTTCAGTCTGAATCGACAGACATGAGCATATCTGTCTAAAATAGCGGCTGTAGAAGAAGTAGTGACGGAGTCGTGTTTTTAAAAAACATGGCGTCTGTTAACATGTAGCAAGATGGTCTTCTGGGTGTATTTTTATTATTATCATTTTTTTTTTTTAAGTGACTTGAAGTGATTTTCTAAATACTCACAGCCCAGAGGAAGGGGTAGGACAGGAGCCATTTGGTCTAGTTTCTTACAGACCAGAACCCAACGAGAGCCTCAAAGTCTCTCTTTATCGTTTAAAAAAATGCAAAATATTTATGCTTTTTTGTCAATTAAATTTTATAAATGTAAATTAAATATTACAATAACTAAATTACAACTGTTTATATGTTGTAACAGTTGTAACTTCTTTTACTTTTTGACAGCAGCACACACTAGATCATTTCAAAATAAAACCCAACCTGTGTCAAAAAAGGTCAAACGTGATATTTTTTACTTTGCTGTGCCGCAATAATTTTTTTTGCTTTTACTGTCAGATATGAACAACATTTTAGTATAATCTATTTATTAAAATAAAAACATTTAGAACAAACTGATCTTTTTATTGTCGTTCTCTAACATGTGAGGCATACAACACATAACTATAAATCATTTTCAATCCTTTTAAACTGCATTTGTTCAGAACTTTAACTATTTGAGTGAAACTTGCCAAAAGAAAACAACATTTAGAGACTTTTATTTGACTAATTATAAATTAAAAACGCAAATTTAAATAACATTTCTGAAAGTAAGTTAAACTTTTTTTTTTGCTTAGTTGTTTGCATCTTAAAAATCTAAGCAGAAATGACAGAACTTAAATAACTAAACTATTGTGTATTCAATCGTTAGCATTTATTGGATCAACAATCAGCATAACCCACCCATCTCAATTGGAAGGAAATGTTGATCTGAATGAGTTAGATCTGGTCAGAATATGCCGTGTTTGCATAAAGAATTTCTATTCTGATTAGGCTTTTATTCTGATAACTTGTCGCAATTTTCTAAATACATTTGAATAACATCAGCAAAACTTTAACAGAAAGTTAGAATCAAAGCTGTTTTATATAACGTTTATTTCTTTTTAACCTGGGGCTTTTTTAAAATGTCTTTAGCTGTCAGGAAAACAAATGGATTATTTGTTTTAATTGGTTGCACAAATGAACTTTTGTGATTTTGTGTTAACTATTTAATTGTGGGTTTTATTTAAATAAAATGCAATCTGTTGGGCTGCAAACAACTTTTTCCACGTCTTCCATTCAATCGGAAATCTTAAATGAATATGTATATATAAAAATATATATATATGTATATATATATATATATATATACAGAGCGGTGAAGATTTACATTAGCGAGACACAAACCAATGATAATCAGAGAGAGGGGGGATCAGGGGCGGGGCTGCTCAGCTCCAAAAGCCACGCCCCTTGTTGGGGCTTCACATTAACATGAACAATTGTTTTTTTTAAGACATTTAGGTTGTGGAATTATGGTTAAAAACTTCATAATAATGATTAAAACACTACTGGGAACATGATTTTTAATTTTAAAAAAAGTGTCATAGGGGGACTTTATTAGGAGACTGTGAAGCCTAAATTTTATTTATTTATTTATTTTAAAGCAATCATTAGGTCTTCTCACAGTGTTTGTATGAAAGGTAATTTACACTTTAAGGTCTCATCATCTGAAAATCAACAGGCTCCCCGACACATTAAGCCTAACTTGAATTGACCCTTTTCCCATGACTACAATTATAAGACGCTACATTCATGCTCACCAAACATCCTATAGTCTTCATTTCAAACAATCTGCAAAAAAACAAAGGGAACAAGTCTTATTATGAATTTTCCATCATAAAATAGTATTAAAATAATCTTGTAATTGTAAATGTTTTACAAAACAAATTCAAAATCATTACTTTTTTCACAGCTTATAGTTGCTGTCAAAGATGGAGCGGAGAGCAACATAAAAAAAATATGTTGGTGTTATTTTTGGCTTTTATGCTGCACTTGATTAGAACATTAAACATTTGGACAGTAATCTGAATCTGATTAAGATCAGTTGTTTTTATAACAATTACTGATAAATGAAGAGATTAGATTAAATGTGTTCAATAGAGTATACGCCAAATTGCAATTAAATTTACAAGAAAAAATCAGATTAATAAAGATGATTCCTTTCTGGAAAGGGATTTGGTCAAACATAATGTCTATTTTTTTAACTTTCTGTAATAAGGATAAGTTTTTTTTTTTTTTTTAATAGTAATAACTGCTGTATATTTGCCATAAAAATCTTTTTTTTCCTCTCCTCCCAAGGTATTTGTACCTGCTCTTCTCTGACGATGACCTGCTCTCCCTGGAGGACTGGGTCTTCAACACAGAAGCTCACCCGCTGCCCATCATCCGCAGGAGCTGCCTGCAGGACAATACAACACAGGAGAAGATGGTCTCTGAGTAAAACTGATCCAACAACTTCTGCACAGCTCCTGTGCACACACAGAAACTGCTATCACCAATTCAGAGCAGGTTCAGTCTTTTAAGGAGATTCACTGACTTGTAATTCCTTTCCAGTAAAGGATGTTGTGATTTTGCGCTGTGATTGTATAACCTTTTTTTTTTTTTTGCTGGGGGAACTTCCTGCTGGCCCTTCTCTTTTGTGGACAATCAAGACAAACATGATTTTCATGAAGATATATCTTTTTTTCCTTTCCTTCTTTCCTCTGTGAGGAAACTGCATAACTTACAGATCCAAATGTGTGCGAGGGCCTTTGAAATATGGGCTACAACATTAGAAAGAGAAGGTTTTTTTTTCCTCCTTGTTTCTCTTTTGCCAGACGACAACAGTTTATTCCCTTAAATCTCAACATTGCAGTTTGTTTTTTTCCCCTTTGCGAACACACTTTGACCAAAGGTTTCTTTGCATATTCAGTACCTGTTTTTGGAGTTGCAATAGGGAATTAATATTGATTAATGTACAGACAAACATGAAGTGTGACCCTCAAATCCACCTCGAAAACTAATTTTGATGTCATGTTTCCTACCGAAACACGTTTGAATGAATTTTTTAAAGGTCAGAGATGTCAGAAAAGCAGCTGTGTCTTATGCATCCAGGGACCATTATTAAAAACAAAAAAACCGCTTGTTTGTGTTCGCACTCCGTGCTCGAGTAATTTATTTTCAACAGAACTGTCCTCTCAGCTTTTCACATCTAAATGGAGTCATCTCAGTCCTGTCACTGTCCTGCAAGCATAAAAACCCAACAACACGTCTGCGATCCATCTCCAAATGAGTTTCTGTTGTAGCTTTCCAGCTTCAACCTGCCTTCACATGCCTGCTGACGTCAGCATTTCTGCACAGTGGAGGGGTGAATGTGCTGTACATACAGACCATGTGAGTGACACCCTGATGAGCTCGTCTCCACTTCTTTCGTCTTTTTTCCTTTTAATTTGTTTTCTACAAGTTCAGTGATTGTTGTTTCTGGGTTCTTTTAAGTTTCTTCCCTCAGGTGTTTCAGTAAAAAAAAAAGAAAAAAATCTTTTTATTTTAAGTGTAGTTATTGTTGACCTTAATTATGATTACTTATTCTTACTGTTTGCTTTAATTTTAATTGTTAAATATTTTCAATTACTGATAAAGGAGATCTGTACAACTTTGTGCATTTAATATTGCAGTTGTTGTGTCATTATTGGGCCTTGACTGAAACAAACACACAGAAAAACACACATCGTACTTTCTGTGATGCTTTTTCCTTCAGTGACGGGTAATTTCTTAACAAAAAATAGCTGCATTTTGCTTCCAGGAAGTACATTGCTGATCTAATTACAAGAGGAGCACCTCAGGGTTGTAGTATTCTAACAATGATGACCAGAACATGATTAATGTTGTTGTCCTTCTGTTTTTGTCAACCCAACAAAACAATATTATCTTCTCCAAAGGATTTACTTTAATTATATTCAGAGTTTGCAGTGACTTTAAGCATCAATGCATATTTATTTATACCCTTTTTAATTTCGTTATGTTTTTTAAAAACCCACTCTGATCATCTTATAAAAAAACACTTCTTATACTTGTGCAGTTTGAAGAGCTTTACAGTTAAAACAGAAGCAAACAATACATGAATAAATAAATAAATAATAAAAAACCCAGTAAACCCTTTAACCAACCCCCTTCCTTCAATAACACACACAAGCAATGACTCCACAAACCGTAACTTCTAAAGTAAACTTAAGGCTTTGCTCTGCTGTGAAGAAACTGTGATTTGGGAATCTCATCATCACAGTGCCCAACCAGAGAGCCAGCAGTGGGGTCCACTCAACAGCCTCAAGTCGGACCCAAACCGCCCCCACAAAGGTCAACAACTGTGGCAATGAGCCTAGATAGAACTGGCAACCCCTGGCACAAAGGATCCCCAAAGGGAGAATGGTGCGTTCACTGAACTCTGGACATTAGCGAACTCAAACAGCCACTTGGCCCAACTCAGTCCGCTACAATGCTTTTATTATTTCTATAAAATCCTCAGCAAAACAAAGCAGTTTTTGAAACAAAAATGTCGACACTAATCAATCGATTTTATAAGGATCAGTTCTGTTCGTTGTTTTCTTTGATAAACTGCTTTGTTTTGCTGCCGATGTCTGGAGCTCAGTGAACGCACCACGCAGAAATGCCCGGCAGCCATGGATTCTGTCAATCAACCTGTTTGTTCTGGGTTTCTTGGGAAATAAGAGGCTGGTGCATGAGGCAGAATTAAGACATTTTAAGAGCATAGATTCACTAATGAATAAGAAATAGAGTAAATACAACTTTTTTTCGTTCACGTTGATCGTGTAAGGAGATACGGTATCTCAAAGAGCATTGTAGGTTTACCTCAGGTGGTAAAAGTTCACAACCTAAAACACACACAGACCAAAAAAGACGTAAATGTTATATTCGGTTTTTTTGAGTATTTTTTTAAGCGAAATGTGCGGCATGCGGGGGGGCCAGATGGGTGGTGGTGATGTTCCGGTTCTAGACTCCCTTCTGGTTAATGATTTTTAGCCGCCATCTTGTCTGCCACCAGGTTCCCCTCAAAATTTCCCTCAGAATTATAAATGCAGAGCAACCCCGCCCCCCTTCCCCTCCACATTGCAGAGCGAGACAGGAAGTTTGTGGCTTCCCCAGTGCATTTTCTAAATCGCAAACAAATGTTTTGTCTGCTTCTGTTTCACAACAATTTGAATAAAGAAATACTCTGAATTTTATTTCTTGCTATTTGTCCTCAATCACCAGAAAAACGCCACAAATACATTTTATAAACACCATTTTCATCAGAGTGGGTCTTTAAGCTGTTTTTCCTTTATGGAGCAATAATTCTGAACTATTACATGATAAAAATCAGGACACAAAACCTCACATATGCACCACTATAATCTCAAAGGGAGGATTCCCTATCCTTCCACCCGAGACTATCAGAGAGGGACAAACGCAATCATTCCCTCCCCTCTCTTTCTTGCATCGATGCTGCTCGTAAATTCTCCAGCAAGCCAAAACAGACTCCTGTCTGCCTTGGCAAGACCTGCAGTCAATGTGTAATGAGGTGGGAAAAGCCAGCGCTATCTTGCTGTCACAGTTGTCCTCCGACTCCAACAGCTGTACAGCAAAGAGCTGGCACAGAAAGGATATCTGTTTCCAAATATTAGCAGCACTGGGAAAAAATAGTCCTGAGGGAGTTCACCTTCTCCTGAGTGAGACGTTCTTTATTCAGCCATTCGAGTCATCGAACACACCCCCTTCATGAGCCCTTCAGGTGTTGCACGCCTCAAAATCGTTTATGGGAAGGGCCTGGGAACCAATCTGTCGGCTTAAAGACAGTCTGCCGTGTTCAGCCTCTCTTTCATCAGACATACAAATCCCCCACTGAAGTACTGGCTGTGTCCTGTGGCTCACTCAGCCATTTTTAGTTCATTCTCTTGGGCACCACTAACTGCTTCCAAACAAGAACAGCAAAAAAACAAGTGTGCAGCCTCCACACAGAACCAATCAATGCAGAGGGAGGAGCATGAAGAGGCAAACCTTCATTATTGCCAAATGTTTTCTGTGATAAATGATCATTTTCTCTTAGAGCTCAGAAAACTTTATGGATCTGCATCATTTTTCCCTATCAGTGGATATGTTCAAGATGGAACTTTTTTTAGCGATCAATGGGCTCATTTACTGAGCAGTCATTGAACCATTTGTCCATGATAACAATGACTACAATTATCTATTTGAAAGTAAAGACGAACATTTTCAGGACAGAAATCACGTTTTTCCCAGTCACAACTGAAAAAGTTATAATCTGTTAGCAATTTCAATCAAAACATTTAATCGTATCTGTTGTGGCTCAGAGGAAGTGGGAATTTTGATATAAAAACCTCTCAGTTTGAGCCGCTAATTAAAAAAGTACCACTAAATACAGCAAATTAGTATCACACTGAAGGGAAAAACGTTGAAAAAAAAATGTTTTATATATATTTAAAAAAATACTCGGGTATGAAGGGGTTAACTTTATACTTCAACTACATTCAATGAAATAATTTAATAATCTAATCTTCCTCAATAAGTCTGTTTGGTTTTTACCTGCAACTTCAACTTCCACATCAATTGGCTCAAGTGGAAAAGAAAAGTGGACAGAATTACTTCAACTTTAAAACAGCTCAGATACATGCAAAAAACATAAAATCCAGAAAGATGTGTTTTTTTCTTTTTTTTTTTTTATTTTATTTATTTTTACCCCACCTTTGAATTTTGTTCCTCCTTAAGGGTGTGGATGGGTGCCTTTTCATGCAGGTAACCAGTTCAAACAGGTGTCATTAATGCAGGTAATACAGGTAGAGAAAAACTTCTCAATGAAGTAAACGGGTCAGAGAGATCCAGAATTCTTGTATTTGTTGGAGTTAAATACTTATTTTGTGCACCATTATTCATCTTTCTTTTTTTTTTATATATATATATATATATATTCTGTTTCACAGTTAAAGTGTGTCTATGATGAACATAACAAACCCATTTCCTCTATAGGCAGGAAACCTGCAGAATCAGTAGCTAGCAGCTCTTAGCCCAGCTGTATGCAGCATATGGCTCAAGCTTTCACAGAATGGATGAGTCCAGTATGGTGCCTTCCTGATATTATTGCTCACTTAACAAGGAGAGCCATCAAACTTTTTACCTGACTTCCCATAAATCTCACTTTATAGTTCATCTGCTTTTATGATAAAAAGCAATTAATACATTGCCTCCAATTTAAAGCTAATCTGACAGTTGTTGAATGGAAAACATCTGCAGAATGGTACAGAAATGAGATCCTCGTTTACACCTGCAGCTGCAACATCTGCTAGCTTAGGTAGTTGGACATTTTGACAAGGCACCTAAAGAAGAACTTTCCAAATGAAAAAGGCTTCTGGGAAATCCACAACAGAGAGAATTAATCATGTTTCACTTTTGACTAATTAAACTGTTTGATAATTAAGAAATATACTCTCTTAGCGCATATTACACATTTGATTTTGTTGTGCTAGATTCATATCAAGTGAATATATATATATATATATAAAAATCACATTTTCATCATATAAATGTTTTCTATCTAGATGAATAACCTCCAGGAAACCCAGAGTGCAGCTCTTGTCTCCTCTTTTCAGAACACACTGTGCTTCCCTGCATCACCAAAGCATGAATGTCTGCCAGGCTGCCCTCATCTGCTGCCTCAACACCTTGTTAGTGGCCAGAAGGGAACACAACTGCATAATCAGCTGCTAATAGTGCAAAAAATAACACGTTCAGCTCAGAGGTCAGGAAACCAAGGAATAAATCGACAGACTGCAAGCAAATATTCTCATAGCTGTATGTTGGTTACTTTCATTAGTGACGGTCTAACTAGATGTTTTAAAAATGAGAAAAAATCTTAGATGAATTTAAAAATTCATGTTTTTTCTGACACAAATTCTGCTTTTAAGAAAAAGGGGAGAGCCTTTTTGGTACATTTGACCTCATGAAACACTAAGAACAAGATCAACACTTAAAAAGATAATACTGACCCAGTAATAGTAAAACATGAAATCCTGGACATAGCATAACAAAAAATAAAAAAAAATAAAAAATTAATTGTTCCTTGAAAATATTAATTTGTAATCAGGAATTGGTATATCTGTAATGTGCAATTTAGTGTTTTGCGTGCACAAAATTTGCATTTTTGCACTTAATTTAATATTTACTGGGTACAAATTTGGAATTTTTGTGTTTAAACTAGTATTTTTGTGGCGAGAAATTACAGTACTGGTAGGAATTGATGATATCAAAATACTAATGTGCAATAAAATCTGCCTAATGTGCCAGAGATAGCATTCAATCCACACAAATTTGTATTTTATGTCCACAAGTTTCCATTTGGTAGCCTCAACTTAGTGTTTTGTGTGTCAAAGTTTTCGTTTTTTTGTCACAAAACACAAAATGCCAAATTTGTGCACATTAAATACGTAAATGTGACCATGAAATACAAACTTCTTCATATCAATACTACTTTGTATACAATGCTAACTTGCATGCACAAAACGCTAATTTTGTGCCCAGAAAATAACAAATTGTGGCCACGAAATGCTAAGTTGTGCACATAAAATACCAATTGGTGTGTAGAAAATGCTAGCTTCTGCACATTTGAACAAAATGCTAGCTTGCACAGACAAAATGCTAAGTTATCCACACAAAATACTAAATTTTGGCCACAAACTTTTGATTTGAGGCAGCAATTTAATTTGGCACATCCAAGGACTCTGTAGTAATCTGTATTTTAGGTAAAAACAATTTAATTTCTGGTTTTTTTTCCTTCACACCACCTGTTAAGTTCTTCCTTCTAAGGGAATCCTGAGGAGTTTATTTTGTAGAAATGATAACATCTAATCTTCTAAAAGAGATCTTTATGATCCGTATTACCCAGTTTAATTTTTTATCCCCCCATACAATTCCCAATTAAATCTTTTTTTATATATAAATATTTTTAGTGTTTTGATTCCTTAATGCACTTCATGTCATTTAAATCAACATTTCTACTTGGAAAAACACTTTTTAAAATTGGGAAATTACAAACAGAATGTTGATAAAACTTAGATTAAGGCATGAGTGCCACTTAACTGATAAAATACTGTCCAAGTACGGCACAAATTAAAACGGTTGTTTTTATCTATTTTTTTTAATCTTCTAAAAGAGTGGTTTTTTTTTTGTCAGTTAATTTACAATATTATTTTCTCATTTATTAAACTCCCAACATGTTTTTTTTTTTTTTAGAAAGGTGAAATAAATTTTCATCAAAATTAATTGCTTAGTGGTACTTAAATTTAGAAAATAACCTTTGAAGAGGATTGCAGCTGTTCTTAATGTATTTCTGTTTTCTTTTTTTGTTGTTTTATTTGTTGGTTTTAGAAACTCGAGTTAAAACCCTTTTTTTTTCTCCAGAAATGACTAATGAGATCTTGAGTTGTGGAGAAAGTGAACTGACAGACAAACTCCACAATCCACTTTAATTCCGTGTACTGTGCAGATAAAGCAGAAGATAAATGTAAAACATTGAAGGTTCTCAAGAATAAGTTCTAAAAAAATAATCACCTTAATCTCTGTCCAAGTTCATTCTGTGAATTTGACTATTTTTAAAAAATAATGTTGAATTTTAACTTTTTGGATAATATTTTTCTTTGCTTTTACATTTTTATGGACACCAGAACCGATGTGTGATTATTCACATATAGAGTTACTCTGAGGCAATGAGAGATAAACAGCAGGGCGGACACACATCTTCCTGCTCTGAAAACCTTCATTAAAATCAAAAAAGCATCATCTTCACGTTAGACCGTGTTCCCTTGTGCATCTTTATCACTACAGGAGACCCAGGATCCCACAAAAATGCAAAACTGTCTGGCAGTGCCTCAAAAATAGTTAGTTGGCCAACTGAGATTCACAGGTAACAGGCAGAGAGCCAACGCCGAATCTGCATGCTTCCTGCACGGCACCGCTTCAAGAAGTCCTCACGCTGCTTTGCAGCAACGAGGAGTTTTTATTTATGCTTTTAAAATATTTCTTTAAAAACAAAATAAAAATTTTAGATCGTCATCATTTAAATTGTGTCTCATTATAAAATAGGGAAAACTTGTGATGAAAACTGAGGCATTCTGCATCTTTTTAAGCTCAATTTCTCAAAAACATACATCATTTCTTTTACTTTAGTTTAGCTGTTTAACCACATTTTTGTTTGTAATATTTAAATATTACAAGTGCATATCAATAGTCCAGAAAACCTCTCATTTTAATCACAGAAATTAAATGTTTCTGTTCTCAAAAGTAGAAAACTTATATATAGAATTGTTGCCTGTTTGTGGCTTTTATTTACCAGGAGATGCTTTTAAGAGCAGACTCATCATTTTATATCACAAGAGAAATTAAACTATTATAATTTCTTCACGCTGAGATTATAGATGCTGTATCATAGATTAATCAGCCACTTTAATAGAAAGTTCTTGTATTTTAAAATGTGACTGTTTTTTGTCTAAAGTTTAAATCTTTGTGAGAATAACTAATCAGACTGCTTGGAAATATTAATAATTTTCAAAAAATATGAAGTGTTTACCATAAGAAGAGTGTAGGAACAGTGGACAGTTGTGTTAAAAGGTTCTTGATGATCCCATTTCCCCGTCACACATGGCGGTTTTAACCTCGACACATCATCTATCAGCAGTGATGCTCTAAAGATAGTGGGGGTCAGAAAAGGTTTGGAAAAAAGATGAAAGAGAAGAGTGAAGTCGAGGCAATCTTCTTATCAAAAAAGAAAAAAAAAAGATAAAATATTTACTCTGCTCTCCAATCCAATCATCCCACAGTGTGTTTAGTGTTGATATGGGGATCAGTGTTTCAGTCTCTCTGCTCCTGTTCAGATTTGGCTCCTTGCTCCTCCTAATCATCAGGAGTTAGACAGTATTTGAGAGTGGGAAGGCACAGGCAGGCAAAATCATGGGAAAATCCTTTTTTGTAGCCTCCAGAACTGATCCGAATGACGGCAAAATATGACCTTTAAGGCAAAAGGAAAATCTTACTGTAAAACATAAGAATCAGCAGAAAACGTAGAATATCCAGACCAGGGATGACGATTCAATCTTCTCCTTCATTTTAAGAAACTTCAGCTTTTCTGCAACTACTGGATTTCTAAAACTGCATGTCTAAAATGTGAACTTGAGAAAATAATAGAAGGTTTTTGTATTTGTTGTTCTACACTACCACAAAACAGATAGTACACAAGTCATCTCCATAAAAATACAGCAAAAATCTCCCCACCTTTCCAGAGCAGCTTACTGTCAAAATCGAGTCAAAAAAGTCCAAATGTGCATCAACCAGAGCCGCTGGAGTGTTTTACATTTAAATGCATTGGCAATGGGGAAAGCCTGTGTGCTACAAACAATACCAAACATAAAATTAGTCGTTATATCCTTTAGTAATGTTTAAAAAGTCGGGATGTTAAATAAACTGATGAGGTGAACACACGTCGGCACAAAACACGTTTTTTTGCAACAAAGAGACAAGTCTCTCCAAACTACTTCAGTTAAACGCATTTTTTTCTTAAAAAGATTTTCTATAAATTTGGTGGAATCAAAAATATTCATAACCATGGTAAAAATGTGTGTTTTTGTTTAAACAAGACTGATAATTTAAAGTAATGCACAGATATATAGTGTTAATTCTCAAAGAATAAAATCAAATGCTGAGAAAACAGTAAAAAATGTAAAGTTGGCTAAAAAACTATGATGTTATGTTATGCAAAATAACTAATAACAGATCAAAAACATCTCAGTCAACTGATTGTTTTATATCTATATTCTCTATGATCTATACATTTTCTTTTAAATAATAAATAAAGTTTTATAATTTCTTATAGGATTATAAAACTGACGTTTAGAATAAAAAAATTATATATTTTTTTTCTACTCTTCTCAATACAGAGTTTTTGATCCAATGTTTTGGAATTGAAATGTTCAAAATACACATTTGCAAAAATGTAATTAATTTTAGTTACACTGTTAAAGTAGGAAAATGTTTCAGCTCTTTTCACACGAATAATGAATAAAAGAGTTAATAAAGTAAAGAAATTAAAAAGAAAGACATCCTTAAATAGTATTATATATATATATATATATATATTAACTTTATGTGCATTAATACTAACTTAGTTTTATATCCCTAACACTTATACAATTTGTCATTTTTTATAGTTTTAGTAATTTATTTATATTTTTAAGAAAGAGTATAACAGCTTTTCTATTAGATCCTGTTCACAAAAAGAATGTAGCATTTTTAACGCAGGAAAGCCAGAAATCAAACTTAACGACGACTCATAATTGATGTGTTTCAAGAACCAATTTTTCCCCCTGTCTGAGATGTTTCATGATTCTGACTTAATGATTAAGTGAACCTCCTATAAGGATTTCCAGGAGTCTACAAGGAGGGATATATCAACGGTGCATTTCATTTAGTCTCATTTCATATGTTGCTCTACCTCCGGTCTAAATCACCTGGAATCGATTAACGTCATCCATCACTGCTGGGATCGCAGCTCGTCTCAAAGATACAGTTGAGGAATAAGGATGGAAAAAGTACAAATGTGTAATATGGAACAAAAAAATGAGATTATTACCAATAAAAACAAACCAAAACTATGCTCTAGCCATATATACAGTACTTACAGTGCACATACATATATACTGATCGACACTTTTCTCACTATATTTAAATTTTAGTTACAATAAATTGTGAATAATCTTTTTCTTTATTTTTTTTTGGTTATGAATGGCTCGGTCAATCAAATTTCTTAATAATTTCTGATTTGTTTGATTTCTATCTTAACAAGATCTGTTTTTAAGTCTCATTTATTTTTAATTTGAATGAGATAAAAAATAAATGTTACTAGCAAAAACTCCTTTAGTATTTTTCTCTTATTTCAATGAATTATTTATCTGTGGGGCCAAATGCTTCACAATCGGTATTTTATTGTAAAGTTGTATTGATGCCTAACCTTTGATCTGTTTGCAGAGCTCTCTGAATTGAAAGGTGGGACGTGCTGAAGCTCCTCACATGTTGGTTAAGAGGGTACTTGGCTAAAACAATTCTCCACAAAGGGTACGTAGTGGAAAAAAAGGTCGAGAACCATTGATCTGAAAACCATCTGATACTACAGGCTGATCACAGAGAGACCAATAGGGTCAGGCAACTGTTACAAAGGAAACAAAGGTGTAAAAGTACTGCTGGTAGTTTAGAATAAAGAACATCAGCAGCAGAACAAGGATTCATTATATAGAACATCAGCTATTTAAACTATACACCATGCTTATAGTTCACCGTTTAGGAACATTTCACTTCGTTTTTATCAAACTGATGTGGAACATCACACACATGCATGATCAGAGTCTTTTTACTTTACTTGCAATTCTCTTAAGATTATCATGAAAAAACTTCTAAAGATCCAAAAAATATAGGAGATGATTTCAGAAATTCTTCTAGATGTTGCTTACTTGCAGATCCACTTCGATGAAAATCATCTTTTTAACCTTTTTGTAGCTTTTTCCTCATGATGGAGGACATATATAAACTAATATAAGATTAAAACAGCATTTTCTTTTAGTATTTCTTTATTCAAATTGTGTTTGAAGAAACACAAAGCTGAAGATAGCTTCCGATTCACGAGGGTATTAAAGGAACATTCCTCTGTATTTTTTACACTTAGACAACCTAAGAACAGCATCATTTAATCCAGGTTTGAACAGTCCAAGTCCAGCAGTTTTGGAACAGGACCTGTTTTTAGATAGTCAAGAGTGCAAAAAAACGCAATAAAATCCTTTACACATTTTCACAAATCAAACTATGTTTAATGTATTCTTTACTACTAAAAGCACAATTTAATTCAGGTTTGAGCAGTTTAGGTCCAGCGGTTTTTGAACTGTTCTTATTCTCACGCCGCTTTTTTCCTTCAGAATCTGCTGGAATGACGTTGATCGTGTAAACGGTTGAAAAGTTACAGTATGTTAAAGATTTTGTCTCACCAATGACGCCTCAGGGTTAAACAGATGCTGAAATCATTATATTGCAGTAAATAAACATGCATTCAAAGCTAAATTTTAAAAAATAACCCTCAGCCAGCATAGGCAGCAGTACAGAGGACAGTTCAATGTTCATCTATGAACTTTGTCTCCTCTCGTTCTCTTCAAAGATCCTAATTTGGAGTTTAGCTTCTATCTTAGCAACATGCTAACACTTTTGGCTAATTTATTACCTGGGGTTTTTTAGGCCTATTTTTGAGTTTAGCTTATATTTTAGCAGCAGGCTAACGTTTTTGACTAATTTAGTTTACTGAGGAATTTAAGGCTATTTTGCAGTTTAGCTAGTATGTAATGAGCTAGCTTTTTTGGCTAATTTGGCATCTACTAAGGTTTTTTGTGGTAATTTTGAGTTTAGCTAATATTTAAGCAACACAATTTATTTTTCTTTTTGCACATTTTTGACTAATTGAGTTTACTGAGGAATATTAGGCTATTTTTGAGTTTAGCTAGTATGTAATAAGCAAGTTTTCTTTGGCTAGTTTGGCATCTACTAAGGTTTTTTTTGTGCTAATTTGGAGTTTGGCTTATATTTAAGCAACACAATTTTTTTTTTTCAAAATTGGCATATATTAGAGCATTTTAAACCAATTTTACTATACATTTTTCAGAAATTTATGTCAAATTCAGCGCTCTTTCATAGTTCTTTAACAAAATGTCCAGTTTTTTAGCAAATTTTATATTTTGCAAATAGCATTTACAGCAAATCTCTTAAGTAAATAAAGTAAATTGCATCACTATTTTTAGCAAAAAGCTTCAGCATCTTTAGCAACCACTTTCAGCAAAACACATTCACATTAGCATTATTGCAGGTAATGCTACTTTTCTAGTTTGTTTATCCCGCACCACAGACTGCCTGGTGGGCAAACAATGATCCTAACACAGATGTTCTCGAGGAGCAGGCACATGTATTCTCAACTTAATCATCAAACAAAAATCTTACGTTTTTCTCAAATCTACTAAAATGTCTCAAAACAAACTGTAAATGTTTGAATTTATATCACAAAAAATATTCAGTCCAGCATCATCTTACAGCTTTCTATGCTGGCAGACCACTTTTCAAATGTGACTTTTCAAACCGCCGGAACACAAAATGATTTGGTTTCATTGTAAAATATCTAAACTTCACAATAGGCTGCAGTTTTAATTACATTTAAAGCATCCAACAGTGTATTCATCAAGAAAAGGATTTAGCAACATCAGTTTTATCAGTAGTTGTTGGCTTTATTATACCCTCTAGAGGCCGTCCTCCCAAACTGCACCTTCCAAGCAGTCATCACCTCCAAATTGCACGACTCTAACTGATAAGCCTTTTTCAGGAGAAACTTCTCCATTTCCATGACTGATGAAACATTTCTTGCAGAAGTGAGTTTTCTCCAGGGTTCTGCCTCCTTTGAAGATGCTGCAGCACCCAGGTGTAAACCGTGATATAGTTGCTTTTAAAATATGGACACCCCGACATCTGAAGTCTGGCAAATAGAACCAATCACAGAGCCAGAGCCCACAGCGCCCTTCTTCATCCAATTACTCATGAACCTCTTCGTCTTCCCTCAGCCGTCTACTTGCCAGAAACGGAGAAGCCAAACATTTGTCTCAGTGCTTTATTAATGTCTCTTGTACAAAAAAAGTACATACTGGTCTTCATGAAATCTTTGTCTCCAACCCCAACTGAGTTTTTCTTTTTTTTTTTTTTTTTGATTTGGTGGTTCTGTGATGACCTTGGTCAGAGTAAGAACTAAAAATAAAAACCATCTCTTATGTGGTAAAAAATGTTTCTATTTTTAAATCTTTAAATTAGAAAGCACACGCTCATGCTCAGAATCTCTGCTCCACTGGCTGAGATCAACTTCATTATCTTGTCCATGTGCCGGTGATGTTAAGTGGGAGGTGAATTAGGCTGTGAGAAACAGAAGGGTTTCTGGATGATATCATGCCCCTGCCAAGGCCATCTGTACTGCTGGAACAATCCTCATTTTTTAAGATTAGTCAGATTGGTTGCTACATCTGCTGTAGGCTTTTTTTTTTTCTTTTTTTGCTTTTGTTATTTCGTTGATATAACACATTTTATGTGAACATATTTGTTTCTATTGCAGCTTTGGGATGACTCTCCAACATTTCATCCGTTAAAGGTGAGTACATCCACATTCATATTATTTAAATGGTTCATCTTTCCTAAATTTTAGTTCTACGAAAGAGCAGAATCAATATAATAATCCAACAACGTCTAACTTTTTTTTAATTGCAACACCAATTGATTGAGGATCAGCAGCATACAGATAGACCAAATATATTAATTTAGCTTTCCAAATGGCTGAATTCAGGATCCACTCACTTCATTGGTCATAGGTGATTGCTGACATGTATACAGCCAGTGCAAACACTTGAGAAAGAATGATCTACATTCTAGAGATCAATGCATCCCAACACAGTACTACTGTGATAGTTACTAAACATTACACAGTCAATGCTTCTGATGGTTTACTGACAAGTAGAGGGTCTGTGAATGTTGGGGTTGTGCACAGTCAACAAATTTCTGCAAAGTTAATCACCACCGACCTCAAAGCATCATGTGGTCTTCAATAAGCCACAGTACAGTGTAGAGATCCTCATGGAACTGGTTTCCATGGCAGCTGCATTTAAGCCTTGCATCCCATTGTGTAATGTAAAGCATTAGATCCAGCATCACTGGACTTCAGAGCAATGGAGACAGACTGATGACAAAAGCTGGTCTATGGTTGCTATCATAGCGATCCTGTCTTACTGCATTGTGCAAACTGTGGAGTTGGGTGGAAGGAAGATTTTGGTGGGATGTTGTTTTCATGAGCTGGACTCATAACCGTTGGTCCAGATATAGAAACATTTCATGCCTCAAAATACCTCGAAATTTTGGACAATTCCATAATCCCCAGGAAATAAGGAGAGAGACGGTATGCAGATTATCTATACAAACGCCCTCAAACATCACACACAACCACAAATTAACACACACAACTATTGCTGCACAAACTCCTACACACACATATCTAGACAAACCAAAACAATTACACATATTACATGAATAGACAAAGTCACACTCACATTCAAACATATAAAGACGTGTCATACTTGTCAATAGTGGCATAGAGGTTGGTTAAAATCAACATTTAGGTCACACTACATGATGCAGTTGTAGAGCGGTCGACTCCTGATCTGAAGATTGTGGGTTCGATTCCCACCTTGCTCACCCATGTGTCGAAGTGTCCTTGGGCAAGACACTGAACAGTGTGTGAATGTGTCTGTGAATGTCTATAAGGAAGGTAGAAAAGCGCTATACAAGTATACCCCATTTACCATAGTAGAGACTAAAAATGAGCCCCGATGCCTTCCTGTTTGACACTCATCACCAATTTGTACAACTTTCACACAACTAATTGTTGTTTTATTATACTTGCACAGACACATGTTGGTGTAAGGGTGAGCAGACACTTGTGCACAGGTGAGTGTTTACTAAAATGTATAATATTACAGAGTGCAGACAAAATAGAGAAGAACCATGGCCCAAAGCTGAACAAGAATGACAGTCGTCTCCCCGCATGGAAAACCTGGTACCACCCATAAACAGGAACAGCTGGTCCACCACAGGAGCCTCAAAGAAGAGAGCACAGAGAAAGTAAAATCCAAGCCTGGGCAATGTGGTCTCCCGGCGTCCAGTACAGAGCCCCACCCACCAACTCCCCTTGCCATCATCCAAAAGGGCCAAGGCCCCTACAACACTTGGGTCAGGTAACCAGTAGGCTACCGAGAGTCCAACAAAGAACAGATGCATTGCCCCCAGGGGAGGTCCCAAACAGTAATTGGTGGGTCATTCTAGATTACCTCACAAGCGCCTCACTTGACAACACGGGGAAGCAGTGATGAATAATTTAATTAAAACTAAAGTAAACTTTCCAAGTTGAATTCCTTCAATTTTGTTTATTGACAAATATGATTAAGTTATGCTTGTGTT
The DNA here is from genome assembly GCF_002922805.2 of Oryzias melastigma. Taxonomy (NCBI): domain Eukaryota; kingdom Metazoa; phylum Chordata; class Actinopteri; order Beloniformes; family Adrianichthyidae; genus Oryzias; species Oryzias melastigma. The sequence continues at coordinate 2,147,239 of NC_050527.1, forward strand.
TTTGAAAATGTGAATGTACATGTTAAATATTTAAGCAAAGCGTAAGCTTTTTGTGAAATGAGCCATTTGTGTTGGTTGACGATCCTCAGCCAAACAAGGGAACCATTTGGTGCACGGCTCACCCTGCTGGGTAATAATACTCCCCACTCTGCTGCCCGTGCACCCTCACCATCTGGGGATTTAATCATTTCAGAGCAGGCCTGTTCATGCCAAATGATTGCAGAGCTCAGTCAGTCCTCCCGCTCGGTTCAAACCCTAATGACTCAGATTCTTCAAACCAGAGCAGCATGTACCAGACATCATGTTCAGTTGAGGACACGTATGACATGTATAATGGTGGTGCAACTGCTCAACGCAGGCGGCATTTTCACTTTCCAATTAAGCCGTTGAGTGTTCATTGTTTGTCAAATGAACTCTAATTTTTTGAAACCTCACAGGAACAGCAGGAGTGAACTGAAGTACTATGATTTTCTATTTTTTTAATTAAAAATTGGAAGATTACCCAAACAACTCTTCATTAACCCAATGTTTTCTGATATGCAATTACAAATGTATTTGTACAAAATGTTTTTACACCAGAGTTTTAGCTCCAGTGTCTACATTTTTTAACCACTTTAACTCTTTGACAGTTTATGCAATTAATGTAATTCCATTGGATTTTTCATGGTACGGCCAATCGAAAGGGTTAAGAATATCTGAAAAAAGACAAGGTGTTAGATTAAAAATGCATAAACATTTACTGATTGTGAGAGCATCACTAACTGCATGAAGCATTTCCAAACCTACAAGTAGATTTCCAACAGAAGCTTTTTCAAAATGCCTCCATTAGGAACCATTTAACCAATGCAGACACATTAAGTCCTTTGGTTCATTTGTGGTTCGTATCAACACCTCCTCACCATATCATGGTTGTGCTCCTTCACAAAATGTATTCTTTAAAATTCTCTAGATTTCAAAATAAATCAAACTAATACAAGAAACTAACCAATTATACTTTTGTTTTGTCATTAGTGCAACAGATTTGGATAGATTCGTATTTACCGTAATGAAGAAAACGTTTTTATTTTATGGTTTTGACCTTTAATTTGCCTCCGCTCTGAGTTACTGCTCTTTTGAACCCAGAAAGTCTTGCAGAACAGCAGGCACAATTATCAGAGGAGAATCAAAGTAGTATTTCTGAGACATGCAGCACATTGACACAGCCCAGGAGAAACTAATTAACCATTTTCCCTGTGCTCCTCCTAACTGACAGCACACAGATAAAAGTGTTGGCTTCCCAGTTGTCCTTTTAACCAAGCAGACTTTGTAAACACAATTTAATTACGTCTTTTTTTTTTTTGGTCACCCACACTGGCCGTTTCATTCTATGCGCCTTTGATTCAAATCTTTTTTTTTTTCCTTTAACTTTGTCAGACTCATCAATTATGTCCCAGTGAGCTAAAAGGCTAATGAGAAGCTCTGTTTCTGTCTGCTGCTTTTTTTAAACACTCCATCACTGCCTCTGTCTCCTCTCAGTTCAAATAATTTCCCCTTCAGGAGACCCTAAAACCAAGCTGCACAATTTTACCGAGCCGAGCTCCTCTTTCTGCACTTCTTACCAGCTGAGACTGTAATTAACTTGCGCTGATTGAGCCATCAAGCCCACTCAACGAGTGTTCCCACTCGTGGGCACCCCATGGTAGAGTCAATATGAAACACAAGGCGTGCTGCTGTTTGCTTGATGGCTCCACTGTTCTCTTTTTTTTCATCACAACTATTTCATTTCAAACAGCCTGGCATACGTTTCCACACGGCATGGAAAGCAGATAAAAGCAAGAGTTTTGTCACAAAATGGCAATTCATCTACAGAGCTTTGGTGAGGAATAGAGTTATCTTGCTAGAGCCTCGTAAGTCAGGGCTCAGCGTGAGGTACTATTAAGGTCACGTGATCAGGCCAAAAAAAAAAAAAAATGTAATAACTTAAAAAAAGTCTTTACATCTAACTTTAATTCACAAGTGCAGATTTTAAACCACGGAGAGAAAAAAAAATAATATTTACATAAAAACAATCAACTCGGTGCAGAATCCAATGTTCTCTGTGTTCATTTTTAAAGCAGATTTTGATTTACATGTTTGTAGCTTTTTTTTTTTTAGAAAATAGAAAAAAGTCGGTTTTGTTCAAATCACTGAGACTCGTGCTAAACAATAATATCTTACTGAATACCAGCAATGCAAATGTGTCCTCTGAAGATAAGTTTTCTAACCTGCATATCTCCCAAACACTGCATATACTGAAACAACTCGTTTTGGTATCTGAGGAGAACATTTGGGGCTTTTTAATAATACCAAATTGGAAGGGGCGGAGCTCTGGGAATTGTAGTTTTTGGTGGATTAGGAAAAATAAAATATCTGGACAGAATGTTTATTTATCTGGTAGTCTTTAAAATTCAAACAGGTTTCTGAAACAGTATTTAAAGTTAGTCATTTTATGTTAGACTATGACTACAGTCACGTTTCCCTAAATGACAGTTTTTTTAGCACATTTGTAACCAAAAGGTTGCAGTCGGATTTTTGTACAGCACGCAACAGTTTTACAGCGAATGGATGATTTTGTTGATTTTTCGAGGGCTCTAGAAATTTACTAGAAGTCTCTGCAAAAAACCAATGTGCACCGATGCTCACTAGATTGGCGAATATAGACCACAATGCATTGCGTTTGAACAATTTCTGTGAAAAAAAAAAATGCTTTTAAATGTAATTTTTTTTAAATGTATGCAGATTTTCATCAACAGAACTTAGTGGATTCATGAATAGACGTCATGACATGTCTGTATTGTTTTAGAAAAAAAGTATTCTAGTAGATTCTGAAGGAGAAAAGCGGTAGTAGTGAATCTACTAGAATGACGTTGATCGTGCTGCTAACAATTAAACAATTACAGTAAATTAAAGAACATAAACATTGACACTCAGGTGTTAAAGGGTTAATGGCTTGATGTCAAACAGTGAGTTAGACATAGTGTATAAGTTAGAGCCCATAACGAATTCCACCCGTCTGCTTTTTGTGCTGTTGCAGAAGATGTGTGAGGTGTAGCTCAGGATTTGTAACCAATGTTTGGGAAACGACCTAGAATGAAATTAAGAGAGACAGCAGTGAAATGAATCCTGGTTGGTCTCTCGCTCCAGTTAATCAGATAACAGCAAAAGCAGCAGAGCATGGTGGAATCTGTCAGCAGGAACTTACAGTCCTGAAACTGTTGAAGAGGCACAAAGAGATGGAGCCCAGAACACAGCAAACACTGCATATTTGAGGAAGAACGAGTGGAACAGCAAACACACACACATCCATTTAGCATTTAGGCTACATTAGCAAGTGCTAGTAATTACACACAAAACTCTATTATTTACAGTGATTCTAACAAGTCTTTGTGTGTTTCCACTGTCACAAATGGCACAACTTTTTGACGACTGCAAGAAAAATCCACTTTCTTCAGGAACTAGGAATTGTTGGCTGTCAGGTGAGAACTTAAGCCTTAAATTTCTAAGAGTGGAACATAGAGTGGATCTGCTTTTCTTGAAAATGATTTATCCTATCCAACTGAGGTTTCATCCATGGATCCTAGATATTTCAGCATTCTATGGATGTTTTCACATAAATTGGGCAAAGTTTAGTCTGAATAGAAAAAATGAAGTCTTGAATTAATTGGACACACGGACCAAAATCAAACAATCAACAATAGATGGAACAAAGTATAGTGTTAAAGTAAAATGTTAGTTCAGTCCACACATGGATTCAGCTACTTCCCTGTCTAAGATACACATTTTTTAATAAAAATAAATAAACCATGAGACCCCCCAAAAAGAAGAAACTAAATAAAAACAATAAATAAATGGAGTTTTCATAAATAAAAAAATGAAACAAAATTGAGAAATTTCAAAATTTGGAACATAGCCTCTAGTGGTCATTTAAGGAACTACAATACTTGGTACTTGGAGGTTTTTGTCATATCAAGAAGAACAGCTTGCAAAAGTTTAATTTCAAGTCCAACACGAACAATAATTTCTGGTTGAATATGACAAATGCTGAAGAATTGAACTCAAAATATAAAGATGACAGATTTTTTAAATCAATTTGCCTGGGTTACTCAAATACGGAGCCCCTAAAGGGACATTGGGGAAAAAAATAAAGTAAAAAAAACAAAATCAGTCACTATCTCGTGCCTACCAGTTAGTGTTATTTTTTTTTTTACTTTCATTTTTTTTTTCCTCGATGTCCCTTTAGGGGCTCCGGCTCCGTACTTAAAAGTAAAAAAAAAAAAATAAAAAAAAATAAGGCTTTTGATGAGAAATCGCTTTTTGATGCTTCGGGCTAAAACCATCTTTTAATGAATTTCCCTCAGGATTAATAAATTGAACAGAATTGTAATAAATTATTTTGAATTAAATTGAATTTGGTTGCATCCTTCAGCTACGCAATTACTTTTAAACAAAAACAAATTGTCGTACATTTTTGTGTAGAAACCTACAAAGAACACAAAAATAATCTGACACTGACAAAAAAATTGGTTCAAAATTACTGATAATTAACCACAAAAAAATTAAAGAGTTATTGTCTGAAGTCACTTTAGTTGCACAACCTTTTGAGTAGAATGAGGTGTTTGTCAGATACAGGCCTTAAACCTTATTTCCCTATTTTTTTAGCGCTAAATCTCTTCAAATTCCTAATATGTTGAATATTTTTGTTTCATTGAAATGAAACAAAAAAAAATTATCAAAAAACGTGTCTGGTGGGAGCCAAAAACCAACCATCTAACCATACAAGTGCACTCTGATGCAGGTATTTTACAGGTCTTCTTCTACAGCACACTCATATGTGCTGAACTGTTTCTTGTCCATGTTTCCTAAAACCCGGCAGCGCTCAGTAACATGTATTTCTCATGGCTGGCAGACAGTAAAGGGGCCTCAAATCATTGTCAAGACTGACCTTTTTTGAAAATAGGCCCACATAGTCTGAGTGTGTGGAGTGCAGGCGTTACAGTTAATATTTATGAATGTGTACAAGCATACTTCATCTTCAAAAAATATATGAAATAATCCCTGTAATCAAAATGCCACGGTCATTACCCTTTATTTTCTCATGAAGAAGGAGGGGAAGGCCAGGAAGGAGGGTAACAAGTTTACAAAATCTGTTTGCCAAAGGTCACAAATGCCAACTCTGCCCTCCATTTCAGTTTTCTGGTTTTGTGTGTAATCTGTCCAAACCAACATTCCCATTCTTTCTAAAGCAGGCACAGACAGAGGCTGTCAACCTGTACCAACTTGGAGGAGTTCAGAATTTCCTCCTGGGGGTTGATGGAGTGAAGGTGAAGTCGACATACACAAACCCAAATGCAAATCCTTTACCAACAGCACTATTTGAGTCCAGATCGGTCTTTATTAGGAATCTCAGTAAATCAAATCCTTATAGTTTAAATTGCTGTTTTTACATCCAGAGTTTCACCTAAAATGTGTCTGAGCTAAAATTAAGTCCTACAAGGATTGACCCATAGGGGTGCTGCAGGTTTTTGGGATCTTGAAAGGAGTGGCTTCATCGTAAAGGGTCAAGGTACCAGGTAAACCTGCAGGGCTCTTTGACCCTCCACTGTGGCTCTTTTATTAAAGAAAAAGAAGTTTCTAAATGTTAAAAACTAACTATAAAGTGAGAAGGGAGAAAGAAGCAAAGGGAAAAAAGTAAACTAACTCAAACTTTAACTCATTTACAAACAGCTGAAGGACAGTATGTATCACAACTACAACATTTTGACCCATTTTTGTGGGTTCAAAATGATGTCAATAAGCACAACCAGTATTAACGTGCATCGGATTATAAAGCAAATTTTCTATTTTTGAAAAAAATAAGGAATTTTCAGTGTGTTAGAAAAATATAGCAGGGGTCACTTAATTAGTTTGGACTTCATTTTGGTTTGTTAGATTTGAGATGCACCAACAACTGTGAAATTAACTTTGTTTATTTAATCACTGCTGACATTATACTACTTTTACTCTATTGAGATGATCACGTGACAGTCTTATTTAGGAAGGAGCTGTCAAAAATAAAAAAAATAAAAAACAAGGCTATGTTCTTTTGATGTTTGTGTTTTATTCATTTAAAATGAGCAACAGTTATCATAGTAGTAACAATAGCACAGACAAATATCTGTCTTATTTTTTTAAAGGTTAATGAAAGACTTTGTGGCTCCTTATGGGCTGTAATCAACGATGCTAGCTAGCAAGATTGATTGCTAGCTAGATAGCGATGTAGCTAGCTAGTTAGGATTCTAATTATAAGCAAAGCAAGGAAATCTGTCCAAAAGAATGTTAATGTTCATCTTAAATCAGATTATGAGCATAGAATAAAAATCTCTTAAAATTCTACTTTTTTAAGTTTTAATTGTATTTTACTGTTCATTCCTCACTGTAAAGAACCCCAAAGTGGCATTTTGATCTGTTAATGCATTTAAGAGTAATCCTCTAAAAACATGAGCTGTCTGCAGTAGCCCCTCCCATACCCACGAAAACGAGTGGTTGGAAACGTGCTGATGTCATAGCGATGCCAACCTCGCCCTCCAGGAAGAGTCTGCTCCGACAGCTCCATCCCCAGACTAACACGACACTCAATTTCTCCACAAAATAGCAGTGATCAGCAAAAAACGTTCACTTTAGATAATGAATACCGTATATCTTTCAGTTCTGTCCTGTCATCAATAAATTCCAGCTCAAACAGGTGTTAGCTACTTTAGATGCGGGGCTCCTTTAAGACACACCCCCAAATCCCCAATCGGGCACAATCGTGTGTGTTTGTGTTGTGAAGTAGTGTAGTAATGATCAGGTCTACTAAAGGCAGATATATGGTATGTGCATCCATCTTTGAAGAAGTTTGGATTATTTTTGTGGGAGAAATACAGAAATATTACAAAATATAACTAATATTTCATAAATAATTTGATTTTTAGTGTTCCAAAGGTAAAATATGATCCTATATATGGATATAGTTCAGTCTGAAAGGCTTAAGAAAATAACTGTGTGTCCCCTTTAATATTTCCAATGTGAATACAGAATTGCAATCATTAGTACACAGTATATCCTGGTGAGTTCAAGCTGATAATAAGGGGGATTTACATATTTTATTGCAATATTAACTATTATTATGTTTATATTATTTCAAATTGAGGTAAAAAAAAGTGTATTAAAAAGGTTTAATAGACTCTAGAGAAATTGTAAAATCCACAGAAAACCCTAAATCTGTCAACCTCTGAGATGTGTTGTTGCAGAGCTCCACTCAGTAATCATAAACTCAAGTACGTGCCAACAACGCCATGGAAGATGGTAAATAAATTTCAACAGACATTTCACTGACGCGCGTCTTTGTCATCCATCTTTTTAAGCTGTTCCATCCGTCAGCCTTCTGCCCTCACAAACATCCATACTGCAGTCATAATGATCGAAGGGTAATTAATGGATTTAGATAATGCCAAGAGACAAAGCCAACAACACAAATCACATTACTTTTCAAATCAACAGTATTAGCCTCTAGACTCAGTGTTATTCGAGTTCACTGGGAAGCATCATTCCACATTAATTTCTGAAAAGGACACATTACAGCTTCGTGTGCCCTTTAGGTGTCATGTTTCCCCTGCGGAAAATAAAAAACCTCTAAAAATACAAGAATTTGTCTTTCGAAACAGAGGATTTGGGCTCAAGTTTAAAGCATGTTTGTGTCTTAGGTTTTTTGGAATTTTGTAATATTCTTTAACAATTGATTGATTAGTTTATTTCAAGCATAGATTGTGGAAAATACAAGACAAAGTACAAAAATATTTCAACCTCATTTCAGAAATAATGAAATGCATTGAAACAAACAAAAACAAAGACACACGTATGTGATTCATTAAATATTGAAGTTATTAAGTAATTTATTTAATTAATTGTTTGAAAAGGAGTGGGAAGAAGTAAAATGATATAATCCCACCACTGCTTTACTTTATTCTACAGTTTTGCATAGTTATGTAATCCGGTTCTGATCAGATCAAATACAATTTTATGTATATTTTTTTTCCCCACCACAATTCTAAAGTCCTTTAAAGTCACTCCGATCATCTTTTGGTATATTATAAAAGCTTTCATAGAGGTCTTTAAATTATGATTGTGCTGTTTTTTGCTGAAAAATTGTGTTTTCTAGGACAGTCTGTAGGCAGGAGTTCATTAAGAAATTCACCTGTGATTTGTGTGCTAGACAGGTTCTATGGAGCAGTCCCGATCCCCTTTCCCATCACCCATAACTTAGCTATCTGTTTTTACACTCTCCCACTAGCTTACAGCCCTCACACCCCCAGCGTAAGATTACCAGTGGAACAAAAATGGTGAGTAATGTTGGCGCCATCCAGCTGTAGGTCAGCTTGGACAAGGAGAACAAAGACGTACATGGATCTAGTCGTCTACAAGATGATGCATCAGAATGGAGTGGAGGAGAGAGCCTGTAGTCCACCCATTGTACTTTTTACATCACAAACACAATATTTTTCAAACTGTATTTTTTCATTTGCTCCCGAATCTCAATAAATGTAATAAATAAATACTCAGAAATGTCATTTTAAGCTTAATTTTCTTTATACATGTCCTCCATCATCAGAAAAATGCCTGTCAGAGACACCAAAAACACAATTTTCATCAGAGTAGTTCTTTAAAGATTCAACCTTTGAACTGCCTTTGAATTTGGACAAATTTGGTAGAACTTATATGGAGAGAAAATAGACTCACCCCAGTTTGTGTATGCGTGAGTCTCGATTTGTGAGTCATACCGTACAAAACTATTTAAAAAAATACAAAATGCAATTTACACATGCACAACTTAAAATGACAACAGCTTGAAACTATCTATACACACAAATATTTAAAAATTATGCATGAATTGCTTGTTATGCACACAAAACCACAAAGTTACACACAAAACTGTCATGTGTTTTCCCCCTGAGCTGATCGCTCCTCTTGAATGGGTTTCACCTGTGTCTTACTGTTTTTCCCTCCCTTTTCTTTATTTAATGGTTTCCTTCCCCACTTACCAGCAGGTTTGTTTTGTTGTTTG
>NC_050527.1:2157124-2176191 GCF_002922805.2 Oryzias melastigma
CCTGTCACTTTTACATGCTCTTACCCTTTGATTACTTTCACCAAAGGCCTCCTGCACAGAAAAGATAAGTCAAAGGGAGGTCAACGGTGGCATGGAAAGGTGAGAACAACACAATTTAGGTCTCACATTCATTTAGGATGCATTTTAGGAGAGTTGCAAGGACTCTGATTGGACGGTTTAGCTGGATTTTTATTTTTGGATAGAGTAACTAGGAAAAATGAAAGAGTTACACAAGCTGCTCTTTTGAGGACAGTACTTCCAGAAACAGGAAATCTAACACCTGCGCCAGAATTTACCAGCATACAAACTGACACTATAGTTTTGAAGCAGAGCTGGCGAGATTTCATGCTTTATCTGATGAAGTCGGAATGTGGAACTGAGAGCTGGAGAACGTCATTTGAATACCAGTTTTTTTTGGCCTCAGGGTCATGTTTCCTCTGCCCCACTTTCACTTTTGTCATGAGTGTGTAATTAGTCGTTATTAGGGCGTTCTCTTTATTTAATTGAATTTTTAATAACAAGAGCGTCCGTCCTCTGACATAGGGCGAGAGGATCTTTACACCCCGAACAAGACAGCTGAAACCAGCAGCCACGTCATCTCACACCTTCTGGACAGGAACAAGCATTTTCTCCTAAAATACACTATCTGATTTAATAGTATTTACAAGTACTGTATAAACTTACAACTAACTTGCTTTCTCCAGCAGCTTATGGTAGAGCATGGGTGTATAATCCCAGGCCTCGAGGGCTGCTTCTCTCCCCTGCATGCCGGCCCTTTTCAGTTTTGATTGGTGGAAGTTATTAAGCAGTCAGCAGTTGGTGAGGCAGGGTAATGTGAAACACAAGCACCAGCCTCTAGGACTGGACACCCATGTGGCAATGCATTACTGTAGCCGCGAGACGCCGAGTTCTGCGGTGAGCCATTTTGCATCTGCGTGAGACAACAAAACCCTTCATTCCTGCCAGGCTGTCAAAAAAGAGCAGACTGCTGTGAGCGCAGACGCCGAAGAATGAAAAACGAGAAGAAACATGCAAAGTGGAAGACAGCAGCTATCAAAATGGTCTTAGCATCGCCTCCTTGAAGGGAAAACACTCATACTTTTGCCAGTTAAAAACATGTTTTTTTCAGTTTTGTTTGCTGCCATTAGATCAGAATGTTCTTTTAATGCCACAAGAACAAAGTCATACTATCCTGCTGAGCATTAAATACAGGTTTTGAAATTATAAAGTAAAATCTTAAATCAAAATTAGGAATAATGAATTATTTCAAGGTACAGGTAAGAATAATGACTTATTCAGAAATTATTCAAATTGTTTCACATTAAAATAATCGTTGACTTTGAATTTACTATGATTTCAGAAATTCCTCTGATGTTTATGTCAGGAAAAGGGTAGAGAAAATCCCGAACCTCTAATGGCAGAACTGAGACTATCAATCATGTCAGACGAAATCAAAATCCAATTCCCTGTTTTATAACACAAAAGCTGCAGAAATTCAATATCTGTGTGAGATCTTTTAGCCTCCCGACAAACACTTTTCCCCTCTACATCAGAACACCCGAGTGAATATTTCATTGACAACAACAAAACAAAAAAGTTGAACCGACACTTTTAGAGGAATTGAAACTCTTGGATGATGTTTGAGCTGCAGAGTTTCTCCCAGTGAAATTGATCACGGTTTCAGACGGAATCCGTCCGGTCCAATTTGTGTTCAGTGAGTGAGATCAAAGCTTGTACTGGACTTTGTTTCTCAAAATTGGATGAAAAGGTAAGAGATGCCAGATAAAATGGATTTGATGTGAAAGAGCAAAGAATGATCCAGTGATTGTGATGATTCAGTGAAGTGCGAGAGCCCAACAGAAAATAACATCTCCTTTCTTCATCCCAACATCAAAGGCTTACAGTGAATTGCTGGGGGACAGATGGACAACAGTGTCTGATTTTCCTGTTGGCTGTTCTTAGTCCGGCACATTGATTAGTTAAAATATAATGAAAGGAAATGCAGCGGGATTTTAGCAGATGCCTTGATTGTTTTCTAGATGTGAAATTCTTTTAAAAAAGGCTAATAATTTAGCTTTAAAGTAAAAATTACATTTAGGTTATTTTAGAGCAGTGGTTTGTCGCTGAAGAAGAGCAATCCAAAGCTTTTAGATAATTATAGACCTGTATCCAACCTACCATTTTTAGGTAAAAATACTCAACTACATGATTTTTTGAATGAGGAAAAAACTTTTTAGAAAAATATCAATCTGGTTTAAAGATTTTAACTGACCTTAGAGTCAATTTTGACTCAACGGTTTACTGTGTTGGTGCTACTGGACCTTAGTGCTGCATTTGATACAGTAGATCACCTAACTTAACTTGAAGGACTTCGGAGTCTTGTGGGCTTCTCAGGTACTGTTCTTAAGTGGTTTTATTCCTATCTTTTTGTCAACATGGATACATGATCCTCGAGAATTCATAAAAGCACCAAGGGTCCGTTTTAGGTCCAATACTTCTAAATCTTTACATGTTGCTACATGGGGATGTCATCAGGAGACACGGTGTTGACTTTCACAGTTATGCTAATGATACTCAGCTTTACTCCTGTTGACCCTGAACCTATTAATGGGCTTTTAAATTGTCTCTCCAACATTGAGTCTTGGTAAATGGTAAATGTATAGCGCTTTCTACCCTCCTTCGAAGGCCCAAAGCGCTTCACAGTCACAGACCCATTCACCCATTCACTCAAAACACATCTCTTTAATTTGGCTTTTAAAGGATTTTAATATTTTCATTGTTGTTATTAACACCATTTCTTATCGCTCTCATGACACTTATTTATTGTCATTACTCAGTTATTTATTTACTTATGTAATTTTTACTCTCCGTTCCAGTTATCCGTTTTAATAATTTTATTTGATTTTACTCTTTTTAATGTTTAACACCAGTGTTTCCTCTAGCGATCCTTTTAATCCAGAGTTTCTTCTAGACAAGTCTGGGGTTGGATTGTCACAGCGGTCACCTCGGCTGGGGCGGGCGGGGTTCTGCCCCATGGCTAAAGTGCTGTTGGGTGTTGCCCTTTGCGTTCCGGGCTGGGTGGGCGCTGTGGTGATGCCCTATGGGGGGTGCTGGCCCTGGATATGGATGGATCCCTACAAGACTGTTTCTTTACTGCGGTGCCATGTTTGTGTACACAGTTATTAGTCCACGTTTAATGTTTTCAGATGAAGGGTTGAGGCTGATGCAGGGGGATGGGGTGTTGGCATGATTAATTTGTGCACATTGCTTGTTTGTTTTTGGCTTTTATATTTTTTATTTTTTGTTATTGTTTTTATGTACAATACTTTGAGCTGCCTCGGGGAATGAAAAGCGCTTTATAAATAAAGGTTGATTGATTGATATTTGTAACAATTGTCAAAAAGGGGTTAAATTATATAACATTAAAAACTGAGATGAAACTAAATTTCGCCTTAGAAGTGATTTTATTGTGTAATTTGACAGTCAAACAATTATACATTAAACACAATTAAGCAAACTGTCAAACAAACTTAATGAGATAAATGAATGGAAATATCTGGAAGGACAAGCTGAAAATATGTCTATTTTCAAAAGTTATACATTTCTATGTAACATTCACTTTAGAATTCAACTGACATTTACAATACAATATTACAATGTTTGCATCAAACAAATTCACTCTTAGAACAGTCTATAGTGGTATAATAAGGAATGTACAAAAAAACTTGTGTGCACACAGTATGTTCATGTTTTTATTCCTTTGTGTTTAGTGTGTTTAAAGTTCAAAAAGAAAAAAAAAAAGAAAACTCAACGTTTCATTCCCACATTTCAAGCTGACTTGGAAATAACAATTGCTACTGTTCCTCAAAGACCACTGGAGTCTCGTTTCACAAAAGGAGCAATTTTCTCTTCAATCCAACTTTATGAAGTCCAACTTTACTGCAAAAAAACAAACTGATGTACAGCCTGGCTTCAATAACGTGTTCAAAGTTTAGTGCTTTATTTTCTATTTGTGATAACTGCTGGTGTGCGAGAGGGCAGATAAAAAATGAAATGTGTGTTAAAGTTTTGTTTTTTTTCAGCGTTCAAGTACATCTATGATTCTATCTAATTATTTATTTTAGAAATAGAGAAAGACAGGATGACCCAAAGTAAATTATTTTCTCCCTTCAGAGTTTGTAAGTTAGAGATAATTGGTCCAGAGTATTAAAAGTCAAGAATAGAATCTAGTCTCTGGGAAACCTTTATGTTCTGGAGAACCACATCATCTATAGATATCTTTAAACTTTATGACCAACTTAAGCCCCACTCTAATCATCTTCGGAGCCATTTTCAAATCAAATATGAAAAAAAAAAAACACCAACAACACGATTTTTATTGATTTAGGTCATTAAAAAGTTCAGTAAAATACTTTTTTTTTTATCTCTTAGCGTTTAAATTTGTCACTTTTATGTTATCCAGCTGTGGTAAAGGTAAACAGATTAAACATTCATGTACTTAGTGTTCAAGTTAGATATGAGCAGGGGTGAAATCATTTTTGAACTGCACAAAAACTGAGACCGCAGGTGACTGCGTGTGGTACCAGCGGGTCCACCGTGCAATATCTGTGCAACAGCAGTCTCAGTGCGAGATCGGGCCGTGAAGCGAACGCCGGCACCCGCGCTTGGACAGAAATTCCACGCTCGTGCACGGCGGTTTCCCCGGCCAGTCTACGTTTGGACTGCTGCTTACAGTGTCTGTTTGGCGGCTGATTAAGGGAGGACGTGCTCACGTTCGCGTCCTGAGGGTTGTGGACCCTTTGATTTTCCGAACAGCCGGCACGTCGGGAGACGATAACTTGGGGACACCAAGGCGTTGGTGTGTGATGACTTGGGAATGAGACTGTGTTGTCCGTAAACAAGTTGAATGCGCACACGCGTGTAATGGGTGCTGTTGATTTTTCATTCGAGAACATTCAATTTGTTGACAGTCACCTGAGCATTGAGTACGCTGCACTGAGGTTCAACCAGACAAGAACAATAAATGATTCCTAAACTTCTCATCGCTATCGTGATTAGTCTGTTTAAATACAATATAAATGTAGTTTAAGATAGAAAAGTAAATCGGGAGATAAAATAGCAAATTATTTTTAAAAAAGTAAATAAATGAAGAACATGCAATGTAAAATGAATGAGATTGTTAGAAGGACGATCCAAAGTGAGGATAAAATCTTCTAAAGGAGAGGATGAAGAAGAGAAAAGGAGAGATACCATTGAGACACTAGAACCATCAAGCACAGGCAACTTTTCTATGTTACCAGATTATCTTCAATCTGGACAAAAGAACAATTTTAATTGATTTTTGCCAAGAATTGAATGCTTGGCTGTCAAAAATGCCACAGTGTCAAAGATTTCACCTGTATATGAGTGAAAATATGCTGGGAATACGTGTTGCAAGTTTCTGCAGTATTTCCTTCTGCAACACAAAACGGCCTTTTGCTTTTTTGTATCAGCATGAAACAGATACGTCCCTTCCCACAATGCAATAGGATACCAGTAAAATTCCATTCATCTTTCTGATCTGTAACTACTCTGAACATAAAACTAATAAAATTTTGTACTACTTTATAATAAGATTCCTCAACAAGCTTTATTAACAAGCATTAATAATGTGTTTATAGGATTTTTTATGACATTTATTAGCAGAATAAGCTGAATAATGTTAATTAACAAGCTTAGTAAGATTCATTAACATCTAAAGAGAGGCCACTGTGTACAAAGGCCATAATAATAATTCCTTCCAAGCTTAAATATATTAACGATCTTTGTTTATATTGAGTGTTTTGTAGCACCTCATCTAAGAGTCTTATGCAACAATTTGGTTTAAGTTAATTTAAGTTATATTATCAACCAATAGAATGGTCTTAATGCGCTCAGTGGGACGTGTCGCCCTTAAAAGCGATTTGATTTCGTGATTTGACAGGAAAACTATTATAACAATAAACACAGTTATGCAAACTGTCAAACTTAATGTGATAAACAAATGGATACAGAAATAGGCCGTACTTGGTTCTATCTGTGAACCAGAGCCATGAATGAGGAGAACAAATATGGCAGCACACACGCCTTACCGAGTAGAGATGTGCGTCACTACCAGTAAAACTCAGGAAAAAAAAAAAACCTGATAGACAACTACAGAGGGAGACAGTCGCCTGGATAGGAGAGACGGTGTGAGGTAAAAGGAAGTTGAGATTCTGGAAATGATATACAGGAGGGTGGAGTATAACAGCAGAAAAACAGGAACCCGGTGACTGCATGTGCCAAAGTACACCTGCACACCTGAGTAAAACCGGCTCCTTTCCCAGAATACACCAGAGATTATTGAGAGCCAGAGATAAGTGGCCGCTCTGAAACCAAGCAGGGTTTTCGAATGGATTCTGGTTCTGTTTGGGACGATTTCTGGTTCGAGGACTTAACTTGACGTTTTTAAACTCTACATTTTGGGGATTGACTGTAAAGAGCCTTCACTTTGGACATTACAACCCATAATCTGGACTCGAGGAGGAGGTAGCAGTTTTTCAGCTTCTTCTCTCCAATGAAGATGTGGAACATGGATGTTATGAAACTTCTGCTGCTTTGCTATGGTGAGTATAGAAGAGCCACCTGCTTCTATGATTTGACTTGAATGTTGTACACTTTTTATAGATTTGTTTTAAACAAAATTTGTCTGAAGGGTTTATCGGGCAAAATAAAATAATCCAGTTAAAGACAGATTTTGTCAACATCAATCTTATCTTCTCTGATCTTGACTTTCTTTACAGACATTTCAAGAATCTCAAGCTCTCATTAAAACGAACATTGTCCCATTTCCAGTAACACTTGAACAGATATCAAGTTCCTTGTATGGAAAGAATCTGATCCACATAAAAATACAAGTATTTAGAACCAAACATGTACATGAACGATTACTTAAATTAAACCAAATATGGATTTAATAATCATTTAAGTCAACCGATAATGTTTGAACAAAACTTTTTACAAACTCTCTTTATTTCCCATCAGCCTGTCTGCCAGCTGGAAATGGTCAAGTGTATTTTGTCTCCAGAAACTTTTACAATGTCCTTCACTGGGATCCAGTAAAGCCGGCTTTTCCTGGAGAAAAAGTGCTTTACAGTGTGCAATACTGGCGGTAAGAACAAGATTAATAACATTTTATATAATATGATGTCTTTACATACACACCTATAACAAACACTATAAACATTTGTGTGACTTCAACTTTAAGTTTCAGGTTAAATAACTATTCAATCTGCCCTTTGGGTGTGTTATTTCATTTATTTAGAGGAATTTACACTGAAACATGGAGATTCAGAACTGAATTATAGTGTTTATCCACTTTTGTTTTGTGTTTGACGAGTTAGGAAGTTGTGGAAAGGGTGGTTTTGGCCTTTTCTACTTAAATTTAGGTTGACAAAAAATAATTAAATATCTTTTGGCCACCCTTCACAAAAAGTAGTACTCTTGGAATGTATTTTATCTAGAATACTTCAGTAAAAATATAGCAAGTCTACTGTAGACTGTGTATGTGTAGTGTAGGAAGTCTATTAACTGAATACTTCTGATTAAATTGGAACATTTTACGTTTATAAAACACTGAAAGTAAACTTCAAGCATTCTACCTCACTTTTACTATTAACTTAGAATACTTGTAATACACTTAAATAGACTATTTTTGACTAAGGGTGGAGATTTATTTGAAGTATTTTAAAATTTTCTTTTTCTAAATTGCTTAAAATCAAAATTTTATATTTGCTCCTTTTTCTGGCATTAATGCCTTCAGTAAATTGTGTCTACAGCTCCATTAGTATTACTCGTCTGTCAGTCAGTTCTACCTCGGACTTGGTGATTCATTGCACTAGGCCACACAAAGCGATGAGTCAAACCGATTTTATTGTTTCCTGTTGAGATAAAATCCACCACTGATCTTCCACAACAATAAAAGTAATGAGACTAATCAGTACAATTTCTAAAATACGGTTTCTATTTCAGGACAAAATTGTGAGCAATCACATTTTTTAATGTTTTTGAGTTTGTTGGAAATTAAATTTTAAATTGAAAAGATTTGAGATAATATTACAATAAAAGTATCCATAAATCTGACTGAAATCTTCACAGTGATGATGAAGAACCTTACCAGAAGAAAGCAGAATGTCAGAACATCGCTGACTTGTCTTGCAACCTGACGGCAGAAACTCCCTCGCTGCATGATGTGCGCTACAAGGCTAAAGTGTTTGTTAACGGCAGCGCCATTGGCTTCACCACGAGCTTCATGCCTTTGAGAGACAGTGAGTCCTCACTCTTACAGGTGTCTTCCTTAAGCTGCTTCTATTCTGTCACAGCGCTCACACATTCCTCCTCGTGTCTGCAGCTGTTCTTGGACCACCCGTTTTGTCGACACACGCCACAAAGTCGGCCTTGCATGTCAAAGTTGCGCTGCCTAAGGGGCCAAAAGGAGATTCCGTTGGAGACATCATCACAAGCAGTAAAACCGGGTTCTCCAGAGTTACAGTGCTGTATATCCTGAAAATCACCCACCCAGAGTGGGCTGCTCAAGTGAGTGTTTAGATCATCATTTAAAGATAATTCAGTGTTGTACTGTAGCAGTGGTCCCCAACCTTTTCAGACCGGTTTAAGTTGGACAATATTTTCCGGTGCGAACATGGCCAAAGATGACATTTTTAAGCTTCCGTTTCTAAAAATCTGTTTTCAAAATAAAATGCAAATGCAAAAAATGTGTTCAAAGTTGACTAAAAATATTTTTTTTTTTTCTAATGATGAAGATTAATTGAAACAAAGTTGTTGATTTGTAGAAGTTGTTTCTGATTATAAACAATTCCATAAAGGAATTATTACATGGCTTTTTCCCCTATAGAATGTCATTTTAACATTCAATCCAGGCTCCGATTATCTTTTAGGAAAAAAAAAAAAAGGATCATACAGTATTTTGTCTTTACATAATCCTTATTCACTGGGTATTTTTTTTTTAGATTCTTTGCTAAAGTTGCTTCATGAAAATTCTTAAATGCCCTAAGACGGATTTTATGAACAGAATTTGTCAGTTTTCCAAAATAAAACTCCCATCCTGATCAGAAAATAAACTAAATGGAAACAATCCAAGTTAGTGGAAGTATTCCTTTTTTTTGGTCTGTGATCCGGTACCAATTGACCAACGGACCAGTACTGGTCCATGGCCTGGGGATTGGGGACTACTTATAAAGTTTTCTTTCAATTCTAAATTATTAGACCGTTTATAAAATCTTGCCTTGATGATAACTGATCATCTGTACTCCTTGTGTCTCTAGGAAATAAAAAACACATCTGGACAGTTTGAAATCAAACTAAAGAACAACAAGACGGTTTATTGTGGTTATGTGATCTACAACAAGAGTCCAGAGATTGGTCATGCAAGTCAGAATGCCACTTTCTGTGTCACTTTGCCAGGTATGTACGGTCGCAAACTTATGAAAGAAGTTTCTGAAATCCAAAGCAGTTTTCTAAAGGTTTGCCTTTTTTTATGAACGTCAGTCGTAGACATGCCCTTGAAAAGTCTCCACAGCATTAGCTGGTTTAAATGGCTGCACATTTTGTACGCAGAACCAAAAACCAGTCATAGAAACTGGCTTACCGATGTGTAAACTTGAGAGTTTTGAATCGTTTACATAGACTTTTAATTGGAAGTGGCTGCTTGAACATGCGTTATCGAGCTTTAGAGAAAACATGCAGGTATAACAAAATCAAGAACTGTTTCTTCTTCCCTGTCCTCCTAAGCTCACACAACAGATGATCGTTTGCATATTTTACTTAGCCTGTTTCCTCTAGGCTGTGCAGGAAGCCGATACCGTCATTGACCTGACTAAAAATATCCGTCTGTCAAACAGAAGTTCTATCAATATTTTGTTTTTAAAACACTTCTACATGTATCAGTTGTCATGATGACAGATTAACTTCACACACCCTCAGACTAAAACCAAAAGCATGCTGGTTTTTCCAGTCAGGTAGAGATGACGCTGCTGTCTAAACCAGCTGAGTTCAAGCAGTCAATAAAGATGCATAATTACAATAAAAAAAAAAAAAAATCCCCTTTGTTAATCATTATTTACCAGAAGGTCAGTCTTGACCTTCTGGTAAAGACTTTCACTTTCATTTTATTTCATTTTTTAAATTATATAAGAAAGAAAATAAAACTAACTTCCATCATAGATTATGTTACCATCACATTCACTTAACTTTATAGTGTGAATGTTTAGCAAACATTCACACTATAGTGACTCTCCAGCTCCTTTTTGTATCTTTTTCAGCACGTAAAAACTCAATCACACTTCAGCGATTTCAGCAATCATGATATCAAGACGTTCAGCTTGTTCAGAACTTCATTGTTTTTGAAATATTAAGCAAAATATGCCCCTAAAGAAATAAATGAGTCTTCAAATTTAAAAAATTTAGGTAGATTAGCAACAAGCCTTTAAATGTATTCATGTTCTATGTTTTCATCTTTTATTGTAATATATATATATTAAAAAAAAAGGAGTTTAGCTAATATTTTAGCAACATGCTAACGTTTTTGGCTAATTTAGTTTAGTGAGGAATTTTAGGTTATTTTGGAGTTTAGCTACGCCGCATGCTAGCTTTTTTTTTTTTTTAATTATCATCTACTTAAGTTTTTTGGGCTATTTTAGAGTTTAACTCATATTTAAGCAACACACTAAATATCTAGATTGGCATGTATAAGGGATTTTTAAGAAATTTTACAAAAATCTTGGTGAAATTCAGCACTTTTGTAGCTCTTTAACAAAATATCCAGTCTTTTAGCAAATTTAACATTTTGCCAATAGCTTTTGCTTTTTCAGCAAAAAGCTTCTGCAACTTCAGTCATTGAGGCTAAAATACTTATTATAATCCCTTGATGTTTTGATGTTTTGACTTTGGCTCCAAAATTGCCTTAATTTAGCCTTTACTTTTTTTTCATGGCTTGAAATGAATTCAGGCGTCAGGTGATAATATTAGTACATGTGAGAGATAAGAACTAAACACTATTACAACATATTCCCAACAGTGTGAACCAAGCTGGGAATTTCCAACAGCAATGTTTGTTTTTTCAGAGAACTGTTCTTACCTTCCCCTACATTTATTCCTATAGACAGTAAAGAAAACAAAAAAAAAGAAAGAAAGACAATGGGCCCCGAGTAACTGTTGGGAATGAAAACTTTGTGACAGAAACTCTTTCCCTCTGCAGAGGACCCGGCAGTGGTTTGGCCATGGCTTCTCCTGAGTGCTGCTGTTGTCTCCGGCGTGGCTATCATATTAGCCGTGTCCATCTGCAACTATGTGAAGGGTGGGAAGACAAAGACAATGCCTCGAACACTGGTGAGCTTATTCTTTCATCACACTCCCTTCTTAATGGCACTGGGAGATGCTGCCTTACAGGAATATCAAGTCTTTGTTTCCAAGTGTTGTTTTAGTGAGGCGAAAAGCACAATGTGTGAAGCGAGTGATGACAGACATCTACTGTTTATTTTGGATGTGCATGTGTTTTCTCTGTTCTAATAGATCCATCATCAACAGATACACATCTGTGCACCCCAGAAACTCCCGTACTACCTGGATAAGAATCTAATCATTTCGGAGGTGGGGGTGGACCGTCCCAGCGACGGCGCCGACAAAGCCAAGCTGCATGCGTTCTCGCATGGAGGCTATTCCCCACAGAGGATCCTCAGCAACATCTTCCAGGGCAGTGCAAACTCTTCTGTGGGCCCACATCTGGTGGAATCAACCGCCCAGTCAGCTGAAATCTATGGCGCAGTCGCCGTCCAGGTTGAAACTGAAGAAAGTGACGACTTTTACCAGGCGAGCAATAAACCAGTTGCACCTGAAGACTCACTACTGGTGACACCAGGGAGCAGAAAAAGGAGCAGGGATAAAGGTGGAGCACCGCAGTTCACCGATTTGGAGACGAGTGTGAACAACCAGCTAGTGTTGAACACCGTACGGAACGACAACGGACAACTCGTACTGTCCTCACTGGATTTCCAGTTCCAGACCGACTGTGCCGACGCTGGATCTCTGGTAAACCCAGAGAGGAAACCTCTCCTGCCGTACCTCATTCAGTGCCCGGATGGACCTTCTTTGGAATCCTTGCAGAGCATAGAGAGCTCAGAGGGGGTGGACTCTGGGTGTGAGATTAGCTCTGTCAACACACCAACCAGCCTGTACTGTAACACACATTACGCCCCTTCTCACCACGATCTTCCATATTTCCGAAGATCCCAGACAACACCGTCCACCATCTTTGAATCCAACTACAACAAACAGAACTGGATGCCTTAATTCCTTTTTGTACTTGAAGAATTTTTGTAAGATTTGTGATTCAAATTTGCCTTTTGCTACATTTCATTAAATGTCCGTCTGTGTTGTTTATAGAATATAGAAGGAAGAGGAAGTTGGCGCAAAAAGTGACAAGCACTTTGGATAAAATGCAAAAACTGAGCAGATGAATGGCGTTGCTGGGTCGAATGCATCTTTAACTACTGAAGGTCTTCTTTAACCGCCACATGTGGATACATGTGACATTTTAGACTTTGTTATATTTCAGATTGTATTTATTTAAGTACATATGTCATAGAAAAAAAAAACGGTATAAGGATAGTGTCTTGATTTGCAACAGTAAAGGAAATGCAAATGTTTACTTTTACACTTTGAACAGTAAACAAGTTAAGTGTATTGAAAAATGTATGTTTTCTCAGACTTAAAAAATACTGAAAATGTGATTACAAATGACAGGAAAAACTGTTTACCAGGTTTAATCAATGCTTATAGCACTTTCTAAACAAAGAAACCAGAAATATTCATCATTAATGGCCAACATGTGTGTTTAGTCAGTCTTATGATATACAAAACAAATGTTTAGGAATGAGGACTGAGTATTCCCCAGTAATTAACATATTCCTGTCACTGTGTTATTAAAGATTATTCAGTATCAGCAATATCAAGAGAGAAAAAGCGAATCAAATGTCCATATTAAAGTCTCACTCCAATCATGTTTTGATCCCATTGTTCTTTTAATGATGATGCTGCTTTAAAGGAAAAAAAAAGGTTTCTGCTTCTCTGCAGAAACTTATCAGAAATTCCCCTGTGTTGTTGGGCAGGACTGTTGGCAAAGAGTAAGCCTGCTCTCATTTCCCATCATCCCTCTTTTTTCATTTCCTCCCCCTAGCTTACAGCCCCTCACACCCCAAGCTGACATAACCAATGCCACAAAACAGGGAAAAAAATGCTAGAATTCTCCAGACGTAAAGTTTTGAGGTAAATTCCAGCTCAGACAAACAAAACAAAGACGTTCATGGATCTATTTGTCCGCAAATAGATGCGTCCGAATGGAACGGAGAATGGAGCTTTGTAGCTTGCCGTTTGTAATTTGTACCCAACAACTACAAGCTTTTTCAAACTGGATTTTCTTGTCTGCTCCTGATTCACCACAATAAAGAAATACTCAATAATCTTAATTTTCATAATATTTGTCCTCAATCATCAGAAAAATGCTACAAAAACACGTTAGGAACGCCAAAAGTGTCATTGGAGTGGGTCTTTAAAAACTTATTTTGCTCTTTAGCAGTGGAAAAAGCCAGCGCACAGTAAACGCATTCAAAGGTGTGGCCATTTGTTACATTATCAGCTGTCTGTGTTTAATAGCCTGACTACATGTAGCTATAAAGTAATAATCTGCTGCGCTGAACCTGTACAGTGAGTCATTTGGAGTTGCTATGTACAACAGTGGATCAGTGTGTATCTAAAGAAAACCTGTAGCATTCAAACTGGTTTATGATCCACGCTACATATTCTACCTGAAGATAATGGTAGAAAGCTGCAAAAAAAGAACTGTACTTTAAAAGCTGTGATGAAAATGCTGTTATTAAAAATGTGACGCATACATCTGGATGTTGTTTTTCATTATTACTATTAGTGTTAAACAATGAAGTAATATGTAACACTACTGGGAAAAGTAGATTGACTCGTGTATCTAGATGTGACATTCTGAAGATTATGCAAGCTGATCTCAGAAACAACACCTATTGTTAGCTTTGTTAGTCAGATGTTATCTGATACCCTGAGATATTTCAGTGAAAGCCTACCCTACATAGGTACAGATTAGGTGAAAAACATAACTCATATTGTATTTCTTTTTCCAAAGGTGAAAAGTTAATATAATTAAAATAAAAAATGCTTTAAGCTGAAAAAGAAGTCAACATCTGGTAATCCAAAAATATCCAGCTGACCCCAATTTTCTTTTAGCACAGATGTATAGTGATGTTGTTCCATAAGTACTGACGGTAAAAAGCTTTCCTGTTTTTTTTTAACCCTTTAACATCAGGGATGTCACTTGAATTACACTCGCTCTTGGAGAGTTTATGCAATCTTTGAGAATCATCTGATTTTGATACAGGAGAAAAGCGACCTCATGTCATCATCATGTGGCTTTTCTTTATAACAGCTGATTTACGTTGTTTGGGTAACCACTCACTAGTAAAACATTCTGCATATCACTGCAAGGCTGCTGTTCTCTGCTCCAGAATGCTTGAAATACATAGAAGTAACATTCCAACTGTAAAGAAATCCCTCTTTATTCGCAGGGTTAATATGCTGAATCTGCGAATACGGAGAATCCCTAACCCCCGCGGGCGATCCTCATCAAAAACACTTCTGACCATGTAAAACAATTTTTAAAGAACATTGGAGTATTGCTTAACAAACAGTTTTTTTTTATTCAGTACAATAGACTGCAGCTGCAACGTACTATGACACAGATGAGTGATGTCTGTGTCTTAAAATCACTTCCTCCATCATCAAATAATAAACATCTGCTAAGAATGATAATTATCAGCAGTGATTATCTACTTCACCACATCAGAATTTTTTTCGACTGTTCCTGAGTCAGCTGATGCCGTTTCTCCATGCAGTGTATTGACAGAGGAGGGTGCGCTCCTCTATTAGAGGGTCAGGGGAGCACCACCCACACTCCCCGGACCCTCCGCCCTCGGGTGCGCAGAGATGTCTGAGTTGTCTGAGTTTTTGTCACAAACTGGAAGAGTCACGTGACTGAAAATAAATAAAAAAAAAAATATGTGAAACCACAAATGAAGAAACACGAATAAGCACGGGAACACTGTATATAATTTTTTTAACTGTAAAGTTGCTGTGAGTGGTCTTTCAAATCACATTTTGCATGTTTTAGCAAACTTTTAAAAAGCCTGTGTCATTTTTACAGACATTTTCTGTACCATAGCAGGAGTTCATTAGAAATTTTCCGTAGAGTTATGTTGTGTTCCTTTGCTTACACACTCTCCCGTTAACTTGTAGCTCCTCACAACCCTAAGCTAGCATAAGCGTAATAAAAAAAATAATATTGGAGGTATCCAGCCTTACAGTTTTGATCCAGATGGCAGCTTAAATTTGAAAATGAAGATAATTAATGGATCCATTTGTCTTCAAGTGGAGAATTTAGAATTGGAGAGAAGCAGGAAGCTACCATAGCTGTAGACGTTTGAAAAACCTGAGCTTTTTCAAACTACCGGTTTTTGTCTGCTCTCAATCAGTCACAGTTTAAATACAAAAATTACTCATAAAAATTTGTTTTAATCTTAAATTATTTTACATATGTCCTCCATCACAAAGAAAGTGCTACAAGAACCTGTTAAAAGCACCAAAAAAACGTGATGTGAAGAGAGTATTTAATTGTGTTTTCACTAGGGTTAAAACTCTGATGTGAGTTAAAGAGAATCAAACAAGACTGAACTCACCATACAAATTACAAGGAAGTGAAATCAGTCAATGAAAATGTTGATATTTATAATATCAAAAATTATAGTCTGATTTTCTTTTTTTATGCTTATAACTCGTGGAGCTCATAAATACGCTACTAACATTTCCTGTTACTTGTTTTGTTGTTTGTTGCTTGAAACTATTTCTGTTATGAGAGACTTGTTGCCTGAGGGCAGCTTTTATATTTTAGTTTTTCCTATTTAACTAGCAAATAAACTGCTCTGAACGTTCATAAAATAAGATTTCAGATCTTGTAGATTATGAAGATAATTTTAATAGATGCATATTTTTTTTATTCCCAACCGTCGGTTTCCTGTAGTCTTCTCAAAGTATTGCACCATCTAAACGGGTGCATTGCAGAAGTCTTTCGGGCCTGAGAGGGTCTTGTTGCCTGAGGACAAGACAGTACCGAAGTGAGTTCATGCTGGTCCCTGCGAGAGGAAAGTTGACGTTGGCGGATCTTCTGCAAAGTTCAAAGTACAAAAACAACTAAATAACAATAGACAACCAAAATGGGAGGAGTGAAGTTACTTCTGTGAAACGAAAAGAAAATGAGATGATCCCTTTAGAAGGATAAAGCGGAACGGGGAAACAAGAAACAAAGAAAAAAATGGCTAAAATCATAATCCAAAGTAGAAATATAGACACTTTCATGATGGGGAAAAAATGGACAAGGTAAAATAAAAAAGTTTCTACTTTTTCCTTCAGCTTTTCAATCATTCCTTAAAATGATATATCTCAAAAAGACAAAGCAGTTCTAGTCTGACTAGCACCAGTGACAGATCGGATTCTCTCCGTTTCCCCACTCTCAAATCTCCAAGTCAAAGGGAAGATCAAATCAGAAAAACTCTTGAGTGCCGCAGTCAGGAAAGAGCATTGGAAGGGCAATAATTGTTCACAGAGAGAATTTCAATCACTTCTGTGCTCGCACCAGTCCGCCCTAGATCAATGAATACATTGATGGACTGGGATACTTTGCCACTTCAGTCGTGTAGGAGAAGCAACCAAGTTCGACCTTTGGAAATAGTTATGTCAATCACTGCCAGAAGACTCCTGGACTCTTTGGAAATACAAAAATTCATTGTTTGATTCTTTTTCCCCCCTTACTGAATAAATAAGTGAGATCGGACAGCAATGAGCTCTGAGTACATCTTAAAATTCTTTCTGAACTGTAACAGTAGAGATTTTCATTCATTCTTGTTTAATAGATCTTAGAATGATCTTGTAGGAGTGAAAGTTAGTTATTTTAACATTTTGATATTAGTTAGGGATTTTTGGTGCTCTTGCTCAACCCATAAATATTTCCACCAGCTTATTTTCTCTTTCCTACCAAGAGGCAAAGCTGTTTGGTGGAAAAACAGATCACATTCTTCTCAATGCAAAACAAGAATACAAGAAAGTCATTTCAAACCTGATAGGAAAGCCCTTCCTGTTTATTGTTCAGACGTGTAGAACAGTTCCAGAAAAATAGAGGCACAAAGCATGCTGTGAGCCGAATAATATTTGTTACATGGCAGAAATTGTTCCCCGTTTTGACATTTATTCAATTACATGCGCTCACTTGTTTGTACGAGGCCTACATTTGGAAAATGAAATGGTTTTGTGAGATGACAGTGAAGGAACATGCAGCATGTTATAGGTTTAGTGTGCTTTGTCACAAGGAGATCAGTGTTCCATGCAGATTCCTTAAAACTGGATCATAACAGATACATTAAAGATCTAGTTTGTTAGTCCCACTCCAACTATATTTTTTCTCAAGTAAAATTATTTTTTTAATCATGATTATGAAATTGAAACTAAAATAAAAAAAAGCTTGTGTCATTTTTTAAGACACATTTTCAGGGGGAGCTCATTAGAAATTAAATTTGGTTTGGGTGTCATTGAGTAAGCCTCGCTAATTTCCCAGCATCCCTTTATTTACATTCTCTCTCGCTAGCTTATAGCAACTCACAAGCCCAAGCTAGCATTAGCATAGTTAAAAAACTATTTCAGAGCTAGTTTAGAGCCAAATGGCAGCTCAGATGAGGAAAATCAAGATGTTATTGGATCCATTTTCTGCAAGTGGATTCATCAGAATTGTACTTGAGCATGGACACTTTGGCCCAATCTGAATTCTTCTCTTCTCTCTACTTCCACATTTAGCCCTCCAAATGGAGAGTTATGGAAAAATATAATGTCTCGGGATTCAAACATCACTTTCACTCAAAATGATCTGGAAGGCAGGATATATTTATGCGGCGGGCCGGATCCGGCCCCCGGGCCTTAACTCTGTCACGTGATGTACGTCTTTGTGGTCCTCATCTGAGCTGCCATCTGGCTTAAAACTGTACAGCAGGACGGCTCTGACATTGTTCGCCATTTTTGTTTCAGATGATGAGAAATGAGGGATGGAGACGAGCTTAATCCATGCCAACTCAGAGACAAATTACTGATGAACTCCTGTCGCTCTTCAGAAAGTCCTAGAAAACGACAGGTTTTGGTAGTTTGGCTTACATGGCATAATTATAATAAAAAATAGATCAAATGAGGATTGGAGAGGGACTTTAAAAGTCTTTCTGATCAGTTAGCATTGGCCCTGTACAGTAGATATTTACAACCTTTTCAGCACATCTAAGTTTTGGTGCAGAACCGCTCTATAAATATATCATCAAGCTAATACCAGACACTGATAACATCTGATTTATTAAACAGAGAATATTACATTAACAAAAACAAATAAACAAGCTGCTTTCAATGCTCAATTACTTCTACTTTATTGGGCCTTTTCATTTTGACACAAGTAAATCACAACCAGCAGCCCTTTTCCTGCCATCCTGTTTGAAAAGGCACCAAGTTTTTCCTTTCCCAAACCCAATTACCTGATAAATTGAAGTCTGCATGTAATTGGATGCAATCACTTTGCCCCTTCCCTTTCCTCTCTTGCATTCTAATGGTCTCTTAATGGGGCCTTGATTAGAAAAAGGCATGGAAACAGCTGTCAAAGCTGGCCAGGAAATGATTGATCATCTCTGAGACCTTAGTGTCCATTTCCATCTATTCTGGGCCTACTCTTCAGAATATGAGAGGACAGAGGGGGAAAGAAATGCCAGCATTATTCATTATGAAATATAAATAACACACAAGTCTATGTGGTATTAAAACTTTCACTGTGAATCATAAAAGACGAGCAGAGCTGCATTGCGCTTTTACACAGTTTTTTTTTTTTTTTTTTTTTT
>NC_050527.1:2176364-2201274 GCF_002922805.2 Oryzias melastigma
TATCAAAGATTTTAGAATCAACAGAACCTCCATAAGTAGAACCCAAGAGTCAATGAGGAACACAGTCTACTGGGGATAATTTGGAGAGCCACATGCTAAAATCCTGACTGGTAAAATCCTGACTGGTAATGTCTTGGATGACATGAAATCTATTTTCTATAGTATAGTGGTGATGGAGTGAACCAATCCCACTAGATAGATTGAGTCAATGTGGAACAAACAAGCTTTTTCGAGCCTTTTCGTTTTTGGAAGAATTCCTTCTAAATTCTCCCCTTTTTGGTTAAAGAACAACACATGGGTTCAGTTATTTGTAAAAAATGAAACATAACCATTTTCTTTAAAATTTAGGGTGTATTCAGGCTGGACACATTCAATTCACTTAAAGTGAACTAGTAAACCCCCAATAATCCAGAACAAATTTTTAGTCTGAATACACCCGAGCGGACCCTGATCCCGGACCAGGAACCGCTCTCTGACCCGTCTTTCGAGGTGGCCTCAGTTCGTTCCCAATCGAATAGTCTGTCCAGTTCCCTCTGATTTTCCTCAGTCTGAATAGACTCCGTGCTCGGAGTGGAACCACTGGACAAAACGGCATTAGGGGACGTAAACGGAGTAGGAATGAAGAAACTGATGATCCGTGGACAAATGTGAGGGCAGCAATGAGACACAAGAACTCTTTGAAATGTGTTTGAATGAATGCAGGCTCTTTAAAACATCTTCTAACGTGATACACATTTCTTCTCACACTGTTTTCCCAACAATCTATATGAACTAAACACACATCAGCGTACTTTCTTTGTGCTCGTCCCTCATTAACTGCCTTCCAGCATGCCTCTGCTGTACCAAATTGTTGAACCTGATGTTGATAAAGACATTTAAAATTGGTCTATGAAATATAAAGTTTTAACAAGTGACCTGTATCGACTAGGATTGCCAAGTGTAGGACTTCCATTATTCTTTTTCTCGTCGTTTTGCTCCGCCCTCAAAATTCCTGGCCATGTTAGTCATCTGGTTTTGTTTGTTAAAACTAGGCCATATTGGTCTATGCTCTTTATTCACCTGATTTTTTTCCTCCACTTTCTCTGTGCATGAAAAATTATTCAAAAAAAAAAAACTTGAGCTTCTAACAACCTGAGCTGCACCGCGAGAGAGAAGAACAGTCTGTAGATGATTTTGTTTACGATGAAAATGATCATTTGAAGAAATACTATGATGCTTACTTAGTTTAAAAATTAGAAAATTTTGTGAAAGTAAGTAGATTTTTTTTTTCTTTTTTGGTAGGACATGCTTCAAATGCAGGTTTGATAAATATAACCTCACACACCTAAACATAATAAGTTTACATTTGGTACATTTGTTAATAGATAAATGAATAATCAATCTAAAGTACAAATGTTTTGTCTAAGCTTCTTGTATAACAGAAATGACAAAAACTGAATAATGTTTAAACAATGTTTTCCCGACACACATATTTTCTTTGGAACGAATTTTGCAACTTAATGAAGGTAAATTAAACTTTATATCATGTAAATGGATTGATCTAATTTTACAAATGCACAGATTTTTACAGAAAACAGACAAAACCTTCAGTTGAGTCAAACAGACATCTCACCAAACTGTAAAATAATTTGAGTTTCTTATCAGAGAAAGAAAAAGAAGACTTTTAATCTTCAGTGATTGATATATATATATATTGCAAAAGCAACTCTAATATTGACTTAATTTTTGATTTTTTTACTGCACACATTTCCATTGTTTTAAGACTCTAAAGACGTTGTGAGGAATTTAATTCTGCACCTCTGAACACAAGCAGTCACTAAGTGCTTTCATGTTCCTAAAATTCAACCTAAATGGCGTTCGGTTGTTCCTGAGTAAAACATTAAAAGTTGGAACATCAAACGGTGGATAAATGTTTTCTGTATGGACCCGCAGAGTCATTTATAATTGAATATATGTAAAAAAAAAAAACAAAGCGGGATTAATCATTTATATCATTGAATATTTAATGTGACATTCACAGTCATTTGTAGGTAAAGCAGAGGAATTCCTACTTGGCTTTCCATACATGTTTCTTGGGGTTTTATGTATTATTGATGTTGTGCTTCAGCCGCACTGTAAACATGCAAACAAACTGATTTGCATAAATGACACTAAAATGACAGATGCTGCGCTTTAGCTCTTCAGCATGATTCCTGAGTAACTTCTAAAAAACGCATCCAAACTTTGATCAGTAACACGAGGAAACATTTAAAAATACCGGAAATCCAGTTAATGTTTAGAACGTTTCAGAAAAATATGCTACACAACACGCAGCAGGCTGTAAATAATGGTGGCCAATTTAGTTTAGGAAACAGTTGACTACTTCCCCACCTGTGACCTTTTAACGAGAATTATGTTAACATATTTTTGTGTCATTTTTCTCAAGACAGAGAACCAGCGTTGGGTAAATTACTTTTAAAGAGTAACTGATTACTTTACTTTAGTTACTAGATAAAACTGAAATAAATTACTTTACTCGTAACTTCATTTCAAAAATAATTCACTACTCATTACTTTACTTTTTTATTCTCGTATGCACATTCTCATCCAAATAAGATGTTTTTCTTCTTTTTACCTTAGTAAATCCTTGTAAAATCCACAAAATAAAAACATAAAGGCTACACAAGGGCATTTTAGTACCGCTTCATTCATTTCACCGCATGAACATGAGAATAGTATAGTGTGTATTGTACAGGTTGCTCAAAAGCACTACGGCAGTTTTCAACAAATTGGAAATATTTATAATTTAGTTTCTGGATTCTCCTACGAATTCATCCATGTCTATATTTCTGCTTTATTCATCTCACTTTGACCACTCTTTAACTCGCACGGAACGTGTTTACACAAGATGATTTGTTTTATTAATCACCTATTGCTTCACTGCTTCTAAATGTGAATAATAAAGAAACAGGAGTTTCTATAGTCCAGTAATTGTAATTTAATTACCTAAATTTGAAATGTAATTTACTATCTTACTCCGTTACTGACAAATGTAATTAAATTACAGTAATTTGTTATTCATTTCCAACACTGCAGAGAATCTGTATCATTTCTGAGTATTTCTTTGTTCCAATTGAGGTAAATCTGGACCAGACAAAAAATGCAGATGGAAAAGCTTTTAGGCGTACAAGTTACAACAGCAGACAACCAGTTGATCAAACAGATCCACGTACGTCTTCATTTTCTTTATCCAAGCTGGTTTCTGGCTGAAAATTATACCGCTGGCAGTTCTGATAATATTTCTAATAATATTAAACGTTATTTGTAAAGCACTTAAATTGTCCATAAGACCCAAAGTGCTGTACAATCACAGAATAAAAGCATTTTATAAAATAAGATGAAAATAGATTAAGATAGATTGAAAAAGTGTACAAGAGAATGCTAATACTGAGTATTATAAGCCAAAGTGAAAAAGTAGGTTTTAAGAGAAAACTTTAAAACAGGCAGTGATGAAGACTCTCTAATATGAATTAGAAGATCATTCCTGATATTACTAACCATTTTTCTGCAACGATAATGTCAAGTTGGGGCTGTGAGGGGTCACAAGCTAGCGGGAGAGAGCGTAAACAGAGGGATGATGGGAAATAGGGGCAGGCTTACTCCAAATCAGCAGTTCCATCCACAACTCGGAGGCAAATTTCTAATGAACTGTGCTGCTCTGCAGAAACTATGTCCAAGAAAACAACACAGGTTTTTGTTGGTTTTGGCTAAAAAAAAAAATTAATAAATAAAAAAAGGCATAATTAAAAACCACTAGGAACACGTTCACAAAACAAAAAAATGATTAGGGGACTTTAACACCAAAGATGTCATCGGCCACACCTAAATTATACACATATTGGTATACACATTATTAATGTGTTGCATAATGACACAAATCAGATGATTTCTGTTGAATATAGGCACTTCACTAAAGTGTTGAGTATCAGCTCAAGGTTGATTTTTCTCTTCTTCAAAATCTGCTGGAATCATGTTAATGTTGTGGACAGCTGAGGAGTTACAGTAGCCAAAAGAATGTCTTTAACTCTGATGTTAAACAGTTTAAGAAAATATACTTGTTTGGATCATTTCTTGCAGAGTAAAGTAAAAGTAAATAAAAAATGAAAGTATCAGGTTGTGGTTGTGGTTGACACAGTAGATGAAGAAAGTTTTACAAAGAAAGAGGAATCGATACAGGTGTCGCTCAGCTGTTTTGTTCCAGTTATTCTTAGTCTAATAGTCACTGCTGTTGTCTGATGAGAGAAAAGAGTTTGGCAACATGAGCTTGTATTGTCCACGGATACTGCAATGGCAGGTGTGGCCACTAAACACTTAAAAATAAACTCTTCTTTCCACTCAAGGCTGGCCTTTAAAGTCTCCTGATTCAGAGAAGCAACTTACTATGTTGTTGTGTCAATAAGTGCTGGGCAAAAAAATAAAAAAATAAAGTACTGGTTCATTTCCACACTCTTCACTATTAGCAACATTTGAATAAAACATTTTCTCCACATGTTCAGTGTCTTTTGGGGCAGCTACGTTGTGGTCCGTCTCTGACATAAAGGAAATTGGCCTTTAGTTTAGTGATGGTGCAGGAATCTCCAAGACCAAACCTTGATTTTGAAGAACATCAGCTCAGATCAGTCAAATGTTCCATGCATGGACCGACCACCGTGTCAGAGTCCAAGTTGATCACACGAGGTATGTTCAAAGCAGGAGTCAATAGCGACAGCAACATGAGCCTTTTGGCCTCGGCAAAGACGATTTGGAAAGAAATGATTGCGGCCGACAAATGCATTTTCAACACAATTTAGCACCATTTAAACGAGAAAACAAACAAGAGTTTTAACATATCTAACAAACACAAATACACTTCATTGTTTGTGCTGAATTTGGTGAACCATCAATGCGTTCCCTACTGTATTCTAGGTAAACAGTAACCTTGATTTGTTTTTTGTTTTTTGTTTTTTCCCACAGTGTGCACACAAGAAGTTGTGCATTCAAATCCTGCCGTGTTTTTTTATTGAATGTCAAACTGGACCACTGAAACCTGAGTTTGTTTCTATTTTCACTTCTAAACACTCATCTACGACTAATGTAACCTTTAATACATCCCTGTTATCACACCTTAATAAAATGCTGTGCATCCTTTTAAAGCATTATGATGAAGTACTTTAGTTCCTCATGTTATGGGACGATAAACACTTTTTTTTAAGTTGTGCAAACACAATTACAAATGTATTTCCTATTACAGTGTTTACTTTGATTTTACATGCATTTCCCCAAAACTCAAAACAATAAGTGATGTACTGAGCATGATAAATAAAGTTCTTTTTTTTTTTAACCTTCCCTTGTTTTTTTAGCTCACCCAACAACACTGCATCCTGTCATTTTACCGCTGGTTATGTATCTTTTCCAGTTCCGTTTTTG
Source organism: Oryzias melastigma (assembly GCF_002922805.2). Lineage (NCBI taxonomy): Eukaryota > Metazoa > Chordata > Actinopteri > Beloniformes > Adrianichthyidae > Oryzias > Oryzias melastigma. Next base: position 2,181,810 of record NC_050527.1, read on the forward strand.
GTGTTTTTAACATCTTCTTGTGTCATTTTTTCTCCTAACTGAGGACATATGTACAGAAAATGAGGCTCAGCATCGCATTTCATGATATTTCTTTATTTATATCATTGTAAAATAGGGAGCAGAAGCAAAGATACTGTTGGAAAAAGCTTGTAGGTGTGATGTAGAACCACAAATTTCTAGTTCATTCTGATGCATCCACTCGAACACAAATGGATCCATGATCGTCTTTGTTTCTGGCTCAAAACTGTACGGCTGGATGGCTCCAATATCGCTTTTTTTATTACACTGGTAATGTTAGGTTAAGGGATTGGTCCGCGCCAACAGTCCTACCTCTTTCATGTTTTTGAGTATTTGTTCCAAAGACCTACAACTCTAATGGAGGCTGAATTCCACGTGTGCATTCCTCTAGTATCAGTATACAGAGCCGAGTCGCTCCAGCTGTTCCTTCAGCTGCTCAATAAGGAGCTACTGTGTCATCTCTGAGCTGCTTGTCCACAGAGATGTCACTAAATTGATCTGGCTGGCCGTGATAATCTCCAGGAGAGCATGTGTCCTTGCTGGTTTGTGGGTCCGTTTTAAGACTAAGAGCAGCATTAGGTCGAGCTTGTGTGGCACCGGGAGCGAGTCACCGGTCTATATTTACCAACTTAAGAATGAGAGAGCATTGTGTCGTCTGCATACTTGGCACCAAAAGACACTTTGTGTTCAGGCCGGGGTCACCTTGTTGCTTCATGGAGAGACACACAAAGGACGGGGGGAAGTGGACGAGGAAAGACAGAGCTGGGCCAATCAGACGGAACATCTTCAAGGTGAGACACAGACAGATAAGGAACTGGGATATATCCGTCCTACATTTCTGAAACCCAGAGGACTTCACCTGTTTGTGTTTGGAAAGAGTAAGTCTATGATCTCGACTTCACTGATTTGCCTTTAAAATATTTATCAGACTAAAACCAACATTTGGAGACATTTCCCTTTCAAATCTTAAGGGATATACACGTCATAACACTTTTTTTTTTTTAAAGAAGTGAATGTTTTAGAACAGAAATGAAATAGTGTTTCACTCTAAGAGCATAAGGGCAAAGAGTGAAACCTCCACAATGCTTTTGTCTAGTTGCTATAGTTAGTTCAAAAGTGGAGAAACAAAAGGGTTTTCTTGCACATGCTCTTTTTTTTTATTTTTTTTAGAAAACCCCTGGGTGCTACAGGCCCTTTAAAGCAGGACTTAAAGGTCAGACAACATCAAAAACAGAATGCCACACTAGATTCACACTTTAACCCTACAAAACTCACATGATTTGTTCTTATTTGGTTTATTTTTTTGTATTTGCACATTTCTTTAATAAGTTAAACCTCTTATTAGTTTCCTTAGCAAATGTTGCCTTTTATATCTTTTAAAATAGTCTCCCTATTCAAACAGTTTTATTGTGAATACTTCAAAGCATTCACACTGATTCTCCTGCTCCTATCCGTACGTTTTTCGGCAAGTGAAAACTCAATTCCACTTTCAGCGATTTCAACAATCACGGTAACAAAACGTTCAGCTTGTTCAGGACATTATGCTTGTACTTCTGGTTTTCATAAACGTTATAGTTTTAGAAATATTGAGCGAAAAATGCCCCATAGAAAATGAATGAGAAAGTCTTCAAATTTTGTATTTTGAAGTAGATTAGCAACAAGTCTTTAAATATATTTAAATATATTCATGGAGTATGTTTTCATCCGTTATGACAATTTTCTAAAAAAAATAGCTGTTATATTAGCATTATGCTAGCTCATTTGACTAATTTGTTATTTACTGAAGTTTTTTATGCTATTTTGGTCTTAAGCTAGTATTTTAGCAACATCATTTTTGGCTAATTAGTTATCTACTGGGTTTTTTTTAGGCTAACTTATAGTCTATCTTCTATTTTAACATCAGGCTAAAGTTTTTGACTAATTTAGTTTACTGAGTAATTTTAAGCTATTTTGGAGTTCAGCTAGTATTAAGCAACAAGTGAGCTTTTTTGGCTAATTTGGCATCTATCGAGGTTTGTTGGGGCTAATTTGGAGTTCAGTTCATGTTTAAGCAACACAGTAATTATTTTTGCTTCAAATTTTTCAGAAATGTAGGTCAACTTCAGCACTCTTTCATGGTTCTTTAACAAAATTTCCAGTCTTTTAGCATAGTTAACATTTTGCAAATAGCTTTTGCATTTACAGCACATCCCTTCAGCAGTTAATATGTGTCACCATTTTCAGCAAAAAACTAAAGCATCTTAAGCAACTACTTTCAGTAAAAAGCATTCACAATAGCATTATCACAGATAATGCTACTTTTCTAGTTTTCTATCGAGCTTTCTACTTTTTGTTTTAATGCCGTTCTTAAAAACCTTCACTTTTATTCTGAGATTTTAAAAATATATGTATATTTCCCTCAAGGGATCCTCCACTGGAGACTGATCAATTTGAACCACCAGATATGTTTCTGTTTTAACCAACGTGTACAAGAAAAATTAAAAAACCATGAAAAGCCATCTGGCACAGGATCACATTAGCACATTATCTAGTCCTGTCCACAATGTAATCAGAGGAGATGAGAAGAAACAACTGATCATGGTGCTAGCGCAGGTGGATGCTGTTGGGAATAGATGAATGAAGCCATCACTCAGGCCCAGCCTGATTCTGTTTGTTGGGCGCTTCCTGCGATCACTTTCGGAGAGCAGCCGCATGATTAATGACAAGCAGGGTGTGAGCAGCAGCCTTTCAGTCCTCCACTGACGGATTATTAGTGGCTCAGTGACCTACAAAAGGGTAATTCATTTAACATAGGACTGCAACATAGGTTGTCAAGACAACACCACCTGAAACCATGCTAGGCTAGACAAGAAGGACAGCGTTTATCATGTCTATAGCAGCTCTTAGTGCCTGAATTCTCTAAAAAAGATATCTGAAAAAGCAAAATCCTTTCAAGTATTTTATTTTTGTCGTGATGTGGCTTTCCTTCTTTCTTTCTCTTTTTTTTTCAACATTTCTAGAATTTCTATAAAGTTTTGTGCATATGTGTAACTGAAATGCAGCTAGTGACCAAAATATTTATGATGTCAAACTTTTATTTTTCATAGGCATTTTCATTGAATTAAAATAAAGGGAAAAGGAGAATATAGACTTGACTTGTTGGCTCACCTGGACTTGTTCCAATGCAAATCATGGTTTCCTAAACCCTACAACACTTTCGCTATAAAAAGTTACACCAACACTTTTGCTAGGTAATTTTAACCCAGTATAATGTACCCAATAAAAAGTATTTGTAACAGAAACAGATTAAAATATGACATCGCATGATACATTAGAGTAGTTCTATTTTGTTTTCAGCTGTGGTTTATGTAACAAAATGGAAAAAAAAAACATAGGAAGATCCTAAAAACATGCTCAAAAGTTGTTGAAAAATAAGGAATTTAAAATTTATTTTTTTTAGAATTAAAAAAAAAAAAAAAAAAACAAGAGAGATACTGGAGACTTGGCCTCTGGTCCACCCATTACCCATGGGACATGTGACTTTACCCAGGGATTCATGACACAATGCAACATACTGAAAATCAAGTAAATATTTTTGCTTTGGTGAAAATAAATCACCCAGCGATAGTGCTCTAGGGTTAAAGATACATTTTGATTTATAAACATTAATACAGAAAACTACAGCTAATCAACCTTTCCAAGGTTAAGCCTGAGATCTTAAGATAAACAGAAATTCAAAAGTGTTATATCTTTAGAAAAAAAAATTGTCAAAGTAATTGGGACTTAATCTGTAATTATAGCAGTACGTTTAGGAATTACAATGACATATTTCTCATTAGATATTAAAAAGATGGACAATTACTTGCTTAAAAAAAAAAAATTACATATATATATATATATATATATATATATATTTAAGTCTACTTGAACCCCACCTTCTAGTCCTCACTTCCAATTGCAAGTTTTCCTTAAAATATTTGTTTTATTTCGGTGAACTGTTTTAGGAACCAGATGAAGCTATATTCTACTAAAAGGCTGGTTCATAGTCCCCAGTGTCTCCAAATATGACCCCGTAAATAAAAATTCTCATGTAAGTTAATGAAGTCACACCTATAAATAGCCACAAAGTTTGCTGACTCAGCAAAATACTGGAGTATCTGCAAAAATAAAGAAATAAACAAATGTGTAGGAAGGTAGTGAACATTTTAGTGATAAATATCAAGATACTACAGTCACAATCAGTCATCTAAGTAAACATTAGGTGTGGACATAAGTGCAAAGGAATCTGTGGAAAATATATAATCAGCAAATAATGTTTTTCAATCAGTGTGAGGTAAAATGAAGTCCTGCTGTGAAGTCAATCACCATCTCTGCATCTCATAAACTCACTTTGTACCCGTTTCCCTCCCTCTCCCCCCCAGGTGCCAGTTGGGGTAGGTTACCATGGAAACCAAGATGGTGATGCACAGAGAGCAGGAGGAGCAGTCGTCCCAAATGCGTCAAAGCATGCAGCTGTCCTCGCAGAAAAAGAAGAGGACGTTCGCTTCCAGGTAAAGCGGTTCACAGTGACAGTATACGTGTTCCATTTTTTATTACGCTCAGATGGATGGCACTGGTGAGCTTCAGTAGTTTAAGTATTATTCACAACAGAGGACAAAACAATTGATCCCAAAGGTGCCGTTAAGGTTTTCAAGAGCGGCAGTCCTTCTAATCCATTTCCTACCCAAATACAATTATAACATCTAAAGTAGCCAAACGGCTGCATTGGGTGACATAAAGACAAGTCACTGAAAGGGAATTTCACAGCCTCAATAACTTTCCTTTAAGAACACCCTACTGTGCTATTAAGGAGCTCCCGAATGATTGGCCACTTTTATGCTAATTTTTTAGCAAGGAAATCATCAATACATGCTTCCTTAAGCATTCATAATAGAACTTCAGCGAGAAATACTGCTGGTTTAAATAACCAAACTGTTTTTAAATACACACTTTTGATCCTTACATTTGTAATTCCCTTCCACTATGGAGAGAAGAGAATATAGTCTCATCCGAATCGTGTGTGCGTGATTCTTGATTTGTACGATACATTTCTCATACAATACATTTTGTACATAACTTTGTGTACTTGTAATTGTGTACTCACATGTACAAAAATTATGAAATAAAAAAAATGCATAATACAGTTTACACATGCACAACTTAAAATGAGAACTTCTTGAAAGTAACTACACACAAATCTTTAAAAATTATGCACGAATTGTCTGTTACACAACCACAACCACCATCTCCACACCCAGGTAGTGGACTCTTCGACTGCCTGCTTGACCCACAGAGCTGAGTGAAGAGCCGATTGACTCAGACAGCACCAGGTCCTTCTCCACACTCAAGGAGCGGAGCGAGGCGTTGGGCTGATCGACTCTGTCCGCTCTCTGGATGTCGATCAATCAATTTAGAATTTGTAAAGCACTTATAAAAGCAGACGCAGCCAAAGTGCTGAACAGAGAAATAAAATCAATAAACAACAACCAGAAACAGTCAAAGCAATAAAACAATGAAGAAATAAGATACAGTAAAACAAACAAAATATGTCAAGGAGGACCTCACACCGCCTGTTCTCAACGGGGGAGAAATGACAATAGAGAAACTTTAGCGCTGAATGTCTTGAAAACGCATATTTAGACTTTTTTAATCTGTTTAAGAAAGTGGGAAAATGTCAAGTTTCACCAGATATTTACAATCCAAGTTCAAAGCGGTTGATAAGAAAACTGATGACCCAGCATTCTTGCAGCGTTTAAATGCATCACTTACAAACAAATCTTGTAGACGTGAAGAGTCTCACATCAAATCTGTGCATAAATACAGTTTTGTGCGTGTATAACAAGTAATTTGAACATCATTTTTAAAGATTTGTGCGTATAGTTAGTTTCAAGCTGCTGTCATTTTAAGTGTGTAATGTTAAGTGTTTTATTATATTGTTTTGATTTTTGGGGGGTAATTTTTGTGTATGTGAATACACAACTGCAAGTACACAAACACCACTATTTTACCTTTCTTTCATGGCCTTAAATCCCCCCTAACCCAAATTCCCTGTTCTTCCCTTGTCAAATGATACAAACATAATCAATATAAATAAAGTTTAGCATACATTACAAAAGGGGTTTATACAAATATACCTAGTAAATCTGTCTATTACAAGATGCTCTCAGCTCTTATCTGTTTGCTCAGCTGTTGGAAAGGATAGGTTTGAAATAAAATGTATTGCATGAGTTACAAATCAAGAATTACACACATGAATCCAAAGTTACACACAAACAGGCGGACATACGTTACAAATCAAGAATTACACACACACAAATTGGATGATGCTATTTTATCTCCATACTCCACTCTGCTGTTCTCATTTGCCACGCGTCCAAAGTCTTCTGCTTCCTGACCCACCGAATCAACATTTCTAGCTCAGTTTTTCTACCTTTATATCGTTTTATATGACTGACTAATTCAGATGAACGGAAGCTCATATTCTCTTTTTGTGACTGTAGTTTACACTTTTTAGTTTCCTAATTCACTTTCACATGGCTAATTTTCACCGTAACTCTGTACAGCCAGCCATTTCCATGAATTCTGTGGTTGAAGACATGAAAAAATATCAAGCAGACTGCAAAAAAAACAGTGAACCCGAACGATTTCAGTGAGGTCCAACAGGAATCACTCTCGGCCCACCATTATAGTCTCAAGTCAAATTTGCCTTCAATTTTAAGGCCCGCTCTGCTGCGAGTTATTAAATTAGGCCAACCCGTGGGGCTACAATCTCCACTGCGAAAGAAAAGGAAACAGCCATTTCTCTCTTCAGGGATGATGAAAATAAGCAATTATTCTATCAAGCTCACCTCAGCTTCGACTTAGAAAACCTTTTCTTTTTGTGTAAAAAACAATCAGGAGAGACAGCAGGTGAAGGGTGAAATGTAAACTTGTGACAGCCAGATTTGTATTCGAGTCAGATTAAACTGTGTGGCATCTTTTTTTTTTTTTTTACAACAGCCCAGTACCCTGTAGTACCAATCATCATGTTACAGAAAATAAAACAATATAAGCAGATTACTCTGCCCTACTTGGTTTTTCCCCTTTTTAGTTTATTCCTGTTCATATTTTGAGGAAGTCAGTTGTTTATTGACACATGAAGACACATCCTCAGTGCACCTGTGCACTGGCGTGAACACGTGCATATCTATGTGAACTTTATAGCGTACATCTGCACGGATGGCGTCCAGCCGGAGGCTCTTTACTGCATAATTCAACTGTGAAAGCCTCTAAACAAACACTTGATGGGAAGCTCAACAAAAAAAAAAATAATAATAATCAAGGAAAGCAGAAGTTGTTCTTCGAGTTATGTGACATGGGGAAATTTCCCCGCTCCCAAACAAAAGAAAACGAGAAGTTATGTTCATTTGCATTGCCATTTGTACGGCCGCTAGCTTGAAGCTAGTCCTACAGGTGGGGGATGTTAGCGGCAACGGTTTCTCACACACCTGGGTCAACAGATCTTTCACATAAACATCAGTGTTGCAACACCAAATTTTGCATTTTAATCGCACTTTAAATTAAAGTATTACTAAAGTAACTATTAGGGCTGTGGTTACGATCTGAGTCACGAATCAAGACCAACAGATTGAACACAATTCTTACTATTTTACATCTATATCTGTGTTTGCTATGTGTTCCTTTTTACTGAATTAATTCAAATTAAAATATTTAGTTATTTGTAGCTTTATTTAGAACAGGAGATTAGAATCAAAACATGCAAATAAAAATCATTTTGAAGGAAATAAGTTCTACTCCTCACACTCAGAGGTTTTTCTGTCAACTTCCTGGTTAACTTCAGCAATAAACAAAACATAAACATCACTGTTGCCTGGAATCATTTTAAAACAGATTCTAAAATGTTCTCCACAGTTTTGCTGACAACAGATCCAGTTGACAAATAAAAAGATAGTAAATAAGGATGGAACAACACCTAAAAACAAGAGGAAAGAACTTTTAAAAAAAAAAAAAAGGTAATTTCATCTAAACCAGGGGTGTCAAACTAGAATGCTCAGGCAACTAATATAACTAATATTTATCTCAATAAAAATGTATCCTGTAAAAATTATACAAGTTAGGAATAAAGAAACGGTAAAAGGAGAAAAAAACATTCATTTGATGTTTGTTTCATAGCACCGTCTTAGAATATATTATTAAATTACACAAATGAGACACTCTAGTTTACCATCAACCCCAGTAAACACTTATTCTGACTCCAATCGGTTTTAAACGCTCTGCGTTTCAGAATCATCTTTTCTCTCCGGCATCGTGAGGGCTAGCGGAAGTGTTCGCCAAGGTAGCTGAAGAGCTGCATTATGGGATCTGTAGTTTATATTTCACTGGGCCATAATATAAAATGATCTTGACACGTGATCTAAACTGACAATGTTTATGACAAATTTATTTTATAAATTGACTTTTTTTCAATTTAGGGGAAATTGATCTGAAGATTTTCACAACTTTTCCACATTCAAATCCATTGTATTTTTTTTAATTCTAATTTTCTATTCTATTTTTTATTCTAGTCCATGAATAGGAAATTCCCGACCTCGAGAGCCGCTGCGTTTGCATGATTTCCAGATATCCCTAATCACGACCGATTACCTGGTTCAGGTGTGTCCAGCCAATTGGAACATGCCAGATCAGGATATGCAGGAACGCGGCTCTCGAGGTCTGGAGTTTTCTGTCCCTGTTCTAACCTATGTATTATTTTTACTTTTTTTTTCAGAACTTATTTCAGTAAACTAAATTTCAGTCTATATTTTTTTTATCTACAAAACAAAAAAAAAAAGAGTCAATATCTTTAATTTGAAAAGCTTCACCAACACTTTACCCTGAAGGTTTATTTACTTATAATCACATTCACACATGCAGTTTAGTTTAGTACTTAAAATCCAATATTATTATCCATTCTAGAATGATCATTACATAGCCTAAAGTGTATTTTTTCTACATTTCATTAGATTTATAAAGATCACCAATCAGCGTTCTCAGACGTCGCAAATATTTGTACTAGTTTTTTGGGAACAGATCGCGAATATCCAAGTACTCGGGTACTCGTTCATCAACAGGTCTGACATATTAGTTCTTAAACAAAAGCTTCTTTCTTCAAAAATCAAAGACTTAAATACTTTGTCATTAAATTGCCTCATGATCAGTTTTTGTTGTTTTTATGTGAGAATTTAGGCTTTGGAGGATCCCTGAATGACCATACAGTTATTTTGTGTCCTAAATAACAAATACACTGTCAACCTTTATTCTACCAACAATTGTTTTTCTGCACATGTTCACCGATGTGTGCTTTTGTTCGTTTAATCATGTTTACAATGTGTTCCAGCTCACAAAAACAGACCAATTACAAGCTGGCACTGTAAGAACAGAACTGTGGTTGGATGACTGGATACAATAATGACATGATGAATAAAATCGGCGCTGTAGCATAAAAATCCGTTGGAGATCCAAAGCCCCTTGGCACACGGTCCACATTGTTAGCATGTGCGTGAGCTCACATCAGTAGCTGCAGTTCCTCCTCATTACATAAGCTCCCTGAAGACAATAGTGTGTACAGTGTTTGCACACCAGCGAGGGAAAGAGGAACTCTGACGGAGCAGAAAGAGCCGATTGTGGTTATGACATTCCTCACACTTCAGCAAAAAGAGGTCACAAAGTATGTCACTGGGCCTCCAGACTGAACTTTGCTCAAGATACAGAAGGTGGACGACCAACTGATCCGTTAGTGCAATGTAGGTCACAAATGTCCACATGAAATATTAAATAAAACAGTTACAATTATTTTTTTTAAATCCTTTTTTTGTATTATTAATTTAATTTGTGTCTCTTGTGACTGTGGGAACATTTGTTTTAATAAGAACATGTTTCAAACAGTAATTCTTATCCATGGATCTTGTGTCCCACAAACCTGTTACCATAACCTTTTCATCACGTGACTTTCTGGACTTAATGTCATCAAACAGTTTTCTAAAAGAATGAGTAGGATAAATGTATTTTTTATTTTTTACCTAGATCAGGAGTCTACAACCTGCGGCCCCAGCTAATTTGGGGTTTAGCTAATAATTTAGCAAAATGCAGATGTTTTTGGCTAATTTGTTATCTACTGAAGTTTTTTGGGGGATAATTTAGAATTTTGCCTCTATTTTAGAACAAGGCTAACTTTTTTGAGTAGTTTACTGAGGAACTTTAGGGCATTTAAGAGTTCAGCTAGTAATTGAGCAACGAGCTAGCTTTTTAATTTTTAACATTTTTATGCTAATTTGGAGTTAAGCTAATATTTTAGCAACATGCTAACATTTTTGGCTGATTTCATTTACTGAGGAATTTTACGCTAATTTGGAGTTCAGCTAGTAATTAGGCAACAAGCTAGCATTTTAACTAATTTGGCATCTGCTTAAGGTAAAAGGTAAAAATGTTTAACAAATCTCATGTTTAGAAATGCTAGTTTTTTGGTTTGTTTTTTTTTTTTTGCTTTTGTTTGTGCCAAAAAATAGACACAATTCATATATATATATATATATATATATATATATAAATAAAAAAGGTGGCCATGAATGCAAATCCAAATTTCCTAAATGCTAAAGTAAGACTATGTGGCTCCATTTAGGTTTTGATCAGTAGAAAACAAGCCCAAATGGCTCTTTTACTGTTAAAGGTTGCCGACCTCTGACCTAGATCAAACATCTCACTTTACCGCATGCAACCCTGTTCCTATTTAATCAGAAAAAGAAAAATATTGTTACATATTTTCTTTATTTTTTACCAGTTTGTCCTCTTGGTCATCAGTAACTGCTAATGTTACAGTCACAATACAACTGCATTGCCAAGAATCTTCAAGATTTTATACCACTGCACAATATTTTTGAAAATCCTTGGGGTGAATAAAGACGGTGGTCAGGCGGCTGTCAGGTGTACAGAATGGGCCACTCCTTATAGACCCCTTGCTGGCGGCCGGTAGCACTTAATATGGACAACCGCCGTCTGAAGATATTTAGAGTCAGAGCTGCTGCCAGCCGGCGATTTCAGCTACCACTACCTGTGGGCGCCCAGCTGTCCCCCGATTTTGTGATGGCGTCATCCCAACCTCACACTGGACTGCCCCCATGTGACCTCAAAATGTGCCCAGATCTCAACTTTTAGAGAAAATTCTGGTAGCTGTAAAGTTTTAAGAAAACCTCAGTGGCCACAGCACAGCGTGGGAAAATGCCACCTGTTGAACTTACAGAAAAAAAAACAACTTTCATTTAGGTCACTGTGCTGCAGCATTTCAGGATGTGCAACCGTAGACTAAACTACTAGCCTCTACTTCTGAGAAAAAGCTAATATTAGAACAGATTTGCAACTATATCTCCAGCAAAAATTAATTAGTTTTGGCAACAAATATGTCATGGAACAAGAATAGCTGATCAATAAGCTAAGCTAATCAAGCCTTTAATAGCTTATCAACTTAATGCTATTTTCTAATAACTTTTTTTAACTGTTTACATTGGTGCCATGCATTGTCTGAATGTATGGATGGATGTATTTTATTTATTACTTATTTAAAAATGTATTAGAAGAAGACTACACCGCACTCAATTTGGTTGTAAAATGTTCAATGACAATGAAGTTAATGAAGTGAATTATTGATGAAGATGTAGCAGAAAAATCAAGAAAACTAAGTTTTATTTTTCTTTAACTTTGAAGTCCAAATGCCTCCAATTCTGGAATGACCCATTTATGATTTTACAATAAATACATGTCTGTGTTGTTGTGATTCATGTGTAAACACAAGCTCAACCTGAATCAGAAATTCGGTTGTACTTCCCATTTTTAGCGTTTATACAGTCAACCACAATAAACCACACCTGGAGATCAGAGACACAAATACAATCTGTTTATCAAAGTGTGACCAAGATTGCAGAGGGAATTCTTTAAATATATATTCTCTTATGTCGTTGGAACATTTTCTTTTTTTTACCTTGTTTTTTATTACATCAATAAAGTCAATAAAGTTCATTTGAAAATTTGTCAGAAACAGCAGATTCTTTGATAAACTGAATCCTGATTGATGCAAATGTATAATAAAGATAAAGATAAATTTAAATAACCTACAGACTAGTATTCCGAGTGTAAAGTAAATAAGAATTCAAATAAAAACGCTTAAAGCAATCCAAATTCAGACTAAAAAATGCACTTTTGTGTATTTTCTCTTGTGCCTTTATAAAGATTTTCATTAATTGTGTCTTTTTTCATTTCTCCTTCATATTTCAACACATTAGTGACGAGGACGCCTCCTACTCCGATTTCTATCCCATCATCCCAGCAGATGTGATGTCCGTGAAAGAGATCCTCAACATGAGCAACCTCCCTCGCCATAGGACTTGGTAAGTGTGAATCAGAGACTCAAAAATAGGACTAACAATGGTCCCAAACAGAACACCACAACCCTTTTTGGCAGAGCTTTTTGTCACCACGACTGCTCTCCCCAAACTGAAAAAATGTCCCCTGTTAAAGGCTTATCCCTCCCAAAGGCAATCAAGCATTTCTTCAAAACCAATTAAAATATTTCTAAAAGGATTTTAAGTTTTGAAAAGAAGAAATAAGAAACATAAATCATGTAGACAAAAAGAAGAGGAAAAAAAAACGAAGAATTCTGACATGTGAAGTCACTTCCTGTTTCCTGTTGTGAGTGTTTTGGTTGCTCTGGTTTGATAGTTTATGGTGGGAAGCCTAAAAGTGAGTACAATTCTATTTAAAACAATGTGTGCACCCTCAGAAACAGACACAGTTACCTATTATGGTGTGGTGAAATGAGTGATTTATTCCTGGGGATGTGAGAGAATGCGAATGGACTGCTAATACCTCCATTTTTTGAGGTTCTGTTCAGACTTTTATGATCTCAGTGTTATGAAACCGTACCTTAACACTGTTAATATTAAAGTAATTGTTAAAATGCAGAAAAAAAGACTCAAAAGGACATTTTTATTTTAGTTAATCTTTCTTTGAGCTAATTGTACACTAAAAAAGTCAAATGTATCAGTTAACAATAGTTCTGTAATTTGTTACACTTAAAATTATTAATTTTGATTATCAATTATTAGTTTTTGAGTTTATTGTTTACTCAACTTACACATTTATCTTCACAAAAACTATTTTTAAATGTAACAAATTACAGAGCTTTTGTTAACTGATCCAATGTTTCATTTTTTACAGCGTAACCTTTAAAATTTGGCCAAAAACAACAACGTAGGTCACATTTAGAGTTCTTAATCCAGAGACAAAATCCATGGTCCTTTGATCAATCTCATTCCTAAACCAAATAAAAATTACAGGGTTTTATAAATTCATGCTCCCTGGGAGGATCAAAAAGAAGCTATGCAATCAGCCAACTACAAAACAACAAAATGACCACCGCACAGAAACTTGAGGCCGCCATCTGCAGCTCTCCATGCCTGATTTTATGCATTTTTCATGCTGGATGAATATTTTTGTGAAGACAAAATGGCCCGAACTGTGTCAGAGACGGCTCAAAAGGAATGAAAGACTATCCGCAAAGCTCCAACTTCTATGTGGAGTGCTTCCTTCCTAAATTATAGGTGTCTGCGTTCAGAACTCCCATCATCCTGTCTCTTCATTTTAGAAAACAAGACTGGGTCCAGTTCTCAGACCAGCAGTTTCTCCTTTCCAGCCGTCACAGAACAAAGGCTCAGTCTCCAATAAAAATTTCAATTAAACAGAAATCAGGGCTCTTTTTGTTTGGACTCCTGCTCGTTTTGTTCTTTAGTATGAGGACAGCTGGGTCGCTTCATTCACAGAAAAACCAAAAGGACAAAAATCCTTCAAATGAGTCACTCAGCTAATAATAATAATACTGTAGGGGGAAAATGTAGAGAAAAGCTGCCAATTTTACCAAAAGTATGAATAAGCCAAAACTGATCTTTAAATAACTTTCTCCAACACTTTCTTTTGTGATTTCTCTTTATTAGAAATCTTAATTTTGTTTTTTTTCTTGCTTTTGAAAAAAATAAATATCCTACCCAATTGCATTTGTTTTCCTGTCTTAGATTGTTTCCAAATCAAAATATTTAGGATAGGATTTAAGTAATCCTCTAATATCTGAGGTTCTATTGAAAATATAAACTTTTGATTTGAGCAAAAATTATTCTAACGGTTTGTATTTTACCTGATGTTATTCACACGTTTTAAATGCGACCAGCACTAAAGATGATGCACATTGCATGTCTGCGGGCCTTTTGATTGCTTCAATAAATACATTTAGTTGTTGTATTAAGGTGCATATGTTGTTTTAAGGGGTGTTTTAAACTGTGTTAAACATCGTTGAGTTGTTAGCTTGGCCGGTTTAAACCTGAAGTTGTCTGACATCATATGGAAAATGGTCTGTAACAGCAAGAATGAGGCCAACCTTCATCGGCGGTAAAAAGTAAAAGAGACTTTGGTACCAGTTTTGATTTAAATACAGTTCCTGTTAGGTGAGTTTGACAAAATGCAAAAATACAAAATGCTGCCAAGTAAAGTGTTTTTCACTAGAAACTGTGACGCCTTTTGACCTTCAAAAGTGGAACAGACGTCACACAGAGCCATTGTCTGGTTTGTCTCTGTGCTCATAAAACATAAAAGTTCAAACCGGTTTTGTGCCGTGAAGGGTCATCATTGTAGGTGAAACTAAACGATTGGTGGTTTATCTCAACTTTAAATTGAACTTTTCATTTTTACCTTCAAATGCATAAAATGGAAGCATCACTTAGTTAGTTTAAATACTTTTTAGATTATGTACCAAGTTAAGTTTTAGTACTGAATCTGTGCAACACGAGAGGCCTTCAGTTCTTGTGTTTATTCTGCTTCTGGACATGTTAAAAAAAGAAAAGAAAAGAAGTCATATTTAGTTTGATAACAATCCACTGACCCACCACAAGATATTTAACATCTCACAACAGGAAATTCCTGTAAACATGAGAATCTGACACCATACACTGCAGTAGGACTTAACCCTTCATGGTTCTGGGCCTTCTAAATTTAATTTAATATATTTCTTTTGATTCTTGGGGTTCTTTTTTCATTATATTACACAATAAGTCCACAATAAACCAGAAACTCTATATATAAAAAAAAAGCTCAATTCGAAAGACTACATTTAGTCTTTTTTTTAACTTTAAAAATGATAAAAATTGAGATCAAGCTTTAAGTTGTGTAACAAAAATATATAATGTGGTCATTTTTTGTTTCCTTAAAAAACATCTTCATAAATCCACTTTTTTGTTGTATTTTGATCTTTTGCTGTGTGAAAATGACACAAATGTAAAGAAACTACCTAAAAACGAGGCTTTTCACAGCAATTATTTGGTTATAAATATTTTTGATTAAAATAAATTAATTACAGGTTACAAAAAAATTAATTACACAACAGCACTAAGAAAAAAATATTACTTTAACCAAACCCCATAACTTATGTTAATAATCTTAAGAAATAATCAAATTGGAAGGAAGTTTCAGAAAACATTTAGGGGCCTGAACAAGTTTGGAAATGCTGCTATTTTCTCAACAGTGATGTTTCATTCTGCTTTCATTTGCATTGAACAACAGAGCAGATTTACTTCGGTTGTCCCGGCAGCTCCACCTCATTTTGACGGGAGGATTAATTTGCTGTATGTGTAACCTGAGGGACGGCGAGACATTTCCAGACTACATAAAATTCCTCTTCATGCATGAAGCAACAACAACAACCTGCTACACAATCTTATTCTTTTTTGAGGTACACCACTAGCTTCATTTAATCAACATGTTCACACCAGTTATTTTGTTTAAAAATATCCAATTTCAATTTACTCATCAGTTTAGGTTCTTCATGTCGTATTTACAATGATCCAGCTGAGTCAGGATAAATGTTCAAATGTCAGAAAGTGAATTTAAGACCTAAAATAATCCCCAGATCCAGACGGCGGAGTTTATTCCCCCTCGTGGATTTATGTGCAAAAAAAAAAAACACCTTTTGTTCGGAGGTCACTTTGTCCTTTGTGAGTCAAATCTTTGTATTTTCTACAAAGAGCCGGTCTCTTTGATATTTGTAGACTTTGCAGCAATGGACTTTTCTGTTCTCCAATCCACAGAAAATGTGCTTACATACACTGTTGTATCAAAAACGGCATCTTCACCAAGCGTTCAGGATCAGGATAAAACAGGGTTTGTATCTTGGCTATAAATATATCATGCTATTCTAAAGCCTTTCAGAGTGATCTATATCCATATATACGATCATATATTACCTTTGGCACACTGAAGAATTAATTTTTAATGAAATATGAGTAATTTTTGCAACGGTCTCTGAGGCTCCGCCTTTCACTCCTTATGGGTACCGTCCCCTTTATGGCATCACCCTATCGGGTCAAATTTAGATTAGCTAAAAGGGAATGAAACAACAGAATGTAGATTTTTAAAAAAATTAATTGAAAATTAAAAAAAATAAATAAATAAAATTGAAAACAATTTTAGACTTGACACATTGTAAACTTGAATTATTGTAAATGTGAAAATAATATTGTAAACTTGTAAGAAATATTAAAAATTAGAAGAAAAAAAAATTCAAACGATGTCACTTCATCATAACCTCCGGGAATCATGGGAAATCATGTCCCGGAAGCCAGTGAGCTCAAAGCGTAGCAAAAAGTTCAGCTCTGGAGTGAAAACTTGAAAACATTGAACCTAAACTGAAAATTGAGAACTGAAAGCACAGAGGGAGAGACAAAGATGAAGTTGAAAATTCAAATACATTTTCTTCAAATTTGGTAACACCTTTAGGTTCATTTTTTTCTTTTTGTTCAAGTTTAGATTTACAATTATGTTTTCAAATTTTCAATATTTCTTTCAAATTTACAGTTGTACTTTCGAGTTGAAAACTGTTCAAATTTTTAATCTTTTTTTTTTAAATGTGCCATCTGGTTTTTCACTCACTACAAGCTGATCCTAATTTGACCCTGTATCAGCCTGCGTTTTGACCACAAAAACAGGCAACATCAGAATTCTTGCAAAGATAAAATTATAAAATGAAAGCATTTTGATGATCACTCCCACTTCTTTGAAGAAAGTGTGTGTATTAGCCTCTTCCTGGAAGGGGCTGTTCCTCACTTCATGATGTCACAATGTTAGGAGCCGCTTGGTTTTGTGTTGGGAGGGGCTCATAGCGCAGGAATGTTCGTGGAGCAAAATACTGCTTTGGGATTGTTTTTGTGATTAATTCACATTATAATAAGGGCTGTAAACGCATTAACACATGCAGTTAATTTTAAAAAATGAATGCGTTAATATTTATTAATGGAAATTAATTACACCTGGCAATGCAACGCATTTCTGCTTTTCTCCGGGCGGCTCCGGCTTCCACGGCATGCGTCAAAACACTTTGTCGGGTATCATCCCACTCATACCATGGTGACTTACTAAAGAAAATAAATATTCAATCAATACTTAGTACTTTATTATTGCTACTTTTGTCCGTTTTGATCGCTTTTTCACAAAAAGTGAACTATTCGATACGTGGTCCGACCCATTGTCACGGTAACACAACAACGCGTCGCTGAGCCTCGACTTCAGCGGTAAAGGAAACAGATATATGGTCTGATCATCACAATAGGTTAAGTAAAGCATCAGTTCAAAGAGAAAATTCCTCTCTTCCTCTCTTACCTAGTAAAACATTGCGACTAATCAAGATTAATCTTTTTAATTGATTGACAGCACTAATATTAATACACTTAAAAACCCATAAGAGTGGATTTTGCATGAGATAGATCATTTAAGAGGGTGCATTGGTGCCACATATTCAATTCTGAGTGAGACTCAAAGAAAAGCAGTATAAAAGTTCCTGAATTTATTTTATAAATAGATATAGGAATCATTATAATTGGGATTCACTTGATGCCAGGAAATACTTAAAATTGAAGGCAGAACATTAA
Source organism: Oryzias melastigma (assembly GCF_002922805.2). NCBI lineage: Eukaryota > Metazoa > Chordata > Actinopteri > Beloniformes > Adrianichthyidae > Oryzias > Oryzias melastigma. Next base: position 2,199,839 of record NC_050527.1, read on the forward strand.
GTAATAAAAATGATGATTAATTTACTCACGACAAGAGCAGAAGTGATAAATTGAGCTAAAAGTTCCTGAGGGCAAAAAGTTCTTTTATTTAATTTTAATATCTGTGGAGGGAAAAAGTTATAACCTCTTCCACTAACAGTTTTTTTCCTCTTTGTGGATCATGCTTTAGAAATCATGTTTTGCCGGTTTTCCTTCAAACTCACTGACGTGAGGAGACCCGGCTCCGTTCCCTCAATGCTTAAAACCTCTTAGCCCTTGAAAACTCAAACACTACATCAGCCAGTGGCATCTTAAGTAAAGCAAATGCCTTCATTTGCATACTGATATACACAATTTGTGCATTTTATGAAATCATTTTAGTCAAGTGGAAGGTTGTTAATGCTCCAGTGGCCATCAAGGAAGGAATTTGTGTGAATACCAAAGACTCTGCCTCCGTGTTGTGCTTCTACCCAAAGACGTCAGCGAATGGACGTCTGAAATATTCTCTCATATAATTAAGCCCTAAGGACCGTCAATCAAAAGTGACTCGGGATACACGCCCTTCTGGTGATGAGATGGAATTATTAAACCTCGGAATCTGAAATGCAGTCAACATGCAGGACTGTGTGCACTGCAGGGCACATGAATCAATACATATGGATGAACTGCACGTACACAGGAATGCTCAGAGATGAAGCACCTTATACGCATGTATGATAGTGGACCCAACTGGTTCTTCCACTTTTACCATTTATTAGCCTTTAAAATTAACTCTGAGCAGCAGGAAACGGCTCACTCACACTAAAAGGGGTGGAAATCTCTACAGATCCACAAAGAAATGAAAGATTAAAGAGATTTTTTAATCTTTGATCCAAATTACAACAGGTGGTTACTAAAAAAGACCAACTGGACCAATTCATTTGTGCTATGAACAGCCATGAGGGTGAGAAGATATGTCGTTAAACTATCAGCCCTATAGTCGTAATATATGAGCACTGTTATTATTCCTGGTTTCAGTCAACAGTTTTGACAAATATTAAGTCAAAGACACATTTAAAGCATTCAACTCAAAAAGAGAAATAAAACCAAACTGAATACAATTTTCATTAGCAGCAAGAATAAAAATAAAGTTGTTAGAAGGTTCCACCAAAGTCTTGGACTTTATTTATCAATCACTTTTCACTACTTTTGAATTTTTTGTGCGTTTTATCTAAGGCCGCATCCCAGACTGCAAAATGCTCCAAACAAATTCAAATTCTGTACATTTCCAAATGAGGGAGTCTTTTTAGTGTTGACAATATAGTAAAATGCTAAATACTAAATTAATTTAGTCAGTTTTAAATAATTCCACATACAAAATGCAGACTACATGCAAAAAAATCTCATAAAACATTAGTTTATGAATTGTTGATATTGATGTTGCTTTAAAAGAGAAACTGCAAAATTGCACGAAATAA
>NC_050527.1:2201571-2202555 GCF_002922805.2 Oryzias melastigma
TTTAAGACTTATTTTCTGCACCAGCAGTAGTTCATTAGAAATTTGCCCCTCGTTTGTGGGCCAGACTGTTGGGGCGGAAGTAACCCTACGTTGATATCCCAGCATGCCTCTGTTTACACTGTTAGCTTATAGTTCCTCACAACCCCAGGCTAACATTAGCATAAAAAAAAACTATAAAGTTGTTCAGTTTGAGCCAGATGATGGTTCAGACAAGAAAAAAGAAGACGTTTTTGGATCTATTTGTCTTCAAGTGAAGGTTTTTGAATTGGAGCAGAGGAGGAAGCTTTTTCAAGCCGTGGATTGTTGTCTGATCCATCACAATTTGAATCAAGAAATTCTCAACAACACAGTTTTAATCTTGAATTATTTTATATACAATCTCCATCATGAAAAAACCCCACAAATACATGTTAAAAACACAGTTTTATTGAAATATTCCTTTAAAAAGCTCTTCCATCCTCCATTTGGTACCCAGTGGTATTAATGGCTGCTGTTTAAACTGGTCATCTGCATGTCCACACCCTTAAACAGTCAGATTGGAACAAAGAGCTGTCGAAGGACACCAGGGACAAAACTGTAGACTGGGATACGCCAATCGCAGCTTGTCCCATCCATTTAAACCCAAACTGGATCACTACGACAACAATGAGCCTCCTTTCAGGCAGCTCTCAGAAACTTCTGCTGTAATTTGGGTCTGCCTGACCGCTTCCTGTCAGTTTCTGATGCCAACAGAGAACTTGCTCAGTGACACCTTGACTTTCTTTTCAATCTCTCAGTAGAAGAAACATTTTTCAATGTTATGATGGTCTGACTCTCCGCCATTGTTCGCAGCTTTTTTTGTTGCCATTTTTGAAATGTATTCTTTTTACAGCTGTGCAACACTGCTTAACTAAACACTAAAAATGGAGCCGCTTTTAATGCAGACAGGAGGTTTTAAACCTTTAAGACCAAAGCTCAAGTGTATATGTTCTTTAATTTACTGTA
>NC_050527.1:2203336-2225851 GCF_002922805.2 Oryzias melastigma
GTGTTAAAGAGCAACCAAATTTGTGTGGAAATGATTTCATCCTGACTTATTTTATTTTCCTAAAAAATGCCTTTTTGTGTAATTCTGAAATGAAGTCAAATTTTCAGATTTAAGTAAATTTTGTATAATTTATCAAGAAAGAGTAACTTTGATTAATGGGATGTTTTACTACTTTTGATTTGTAGGAAAGATGCTTTTAAAACAATCCTCAGCATATGAATGCTTCTAACGTTGGTTTTTTTTTTCAACTTTCTCAGGGAAATCCTGCAGGAGACGATGAGTGCTGACGAGGAGCATCACAGAGAATCGTGGACGATGTTTGGGAATGAGGTGGAGAAAGTGGAGCTGGATGTGATCAGAAACCAGCAAATGCTGCGTACTCGCGTTGACAAAATGGATCTTCGCAGGAAGGTATTTGTCTAAAAATTTGGATTAATTTAGTTTTCAAGTATCAACTTTGGGAGGTTTTGCTTTCCGAGAATCTGAAACTCATTTGGATTTTGGAAAAATTCTGCAAGTTTTTACTAATATGTGTTTGTGCTGCAGGCTCAAAAGAAGGCAGCTCAACACATGACGTATCTGGAGCGACTGAGTCAAAGGAGTCCAGACTTTCCCGTCCCTCTGAGGGCTCACATGGTCTGGGAGGGAATGACGGTGAAACTTTCTTGTACCGTTCAGGGCTGCCCACCCCCAAAGGTCACATGGTAAGAATGTGCGTTGATTAGATCTATTGCAAAAAAGATTCATATTACTAAAACATCAGGTTGACACAAACTGGGTCCTCCACAAGCTATATGGATAAACAAACTGCTTTTAAAGTGGAGGATTGCCCCTATTCCTATTAATTCGAGACTACATTTATAAAGTCAGGAAATGTTGACACTTGAGCATCTTTGAAACGGTCTGATCAAAAGGCTGCGTGCCCCGCTGGACCTCAGAGTCCAGGTAATTCATGAACGTTACCGTCCCACGTGGGAGAATTTAAGCTACATCTCCTGCTGCAAAACAAAGACAGAATAGGAGATGAGAATCTCTGATGTATCCCAGCGCTTTGATTCATGAAGTCGTAGCGGAGTATCAAGTAAGCAGAAGAATGTAATTTGATATTGTGTTGTACACTGGGGTTGTAACCAGCAGGCTAAGGTTAAATCCCAAGTGTGTGAAGAAGAGCAAAACCTTTTCAAACAAGTATGAAGGATTATTAGGGACAGCATAAAAATAAAACATATTTTTAAGCATAAAGATGTGAAATGAGAATTTTTTTTTAGAAGAATAAACAAATTTACAAGAAAAAAGTCAGTTTTACTGTTTGACTACCGCTCATACAAAATATGTTATCATGGCATATTCAAGAACTGTTTTTATGCAGACAGAAAAGGTTTTAAGTAACCAAGACAAGACTAAAAATCATAATTTCTCCATGTTCTAAAGGGCTTAATCTACTTCAGCTGCACATAAAGGGCTTTTACTTCTACTTTTGGCTGATTTTGTTTGCATGTATTTACGTACAACCAGCACAAAAACAGATTGAAATGCATGTTGGCAGCTCGTATCATGTCCATACCAGGCTAAATGTTGTTGCTGGTCACCTATTAACCAAACTCTAGCCTTTATCTAAGTTCATGTGCTCAAGAATAAAAGTTTAGCACTGGCTGTGTGAATTTAGAAAACTGTTTTAGTTAATTTTTTTTTACTCTAAAGAAAAAAGGTAAATAATTTACGAGAGTAAAGTTGTAAAATTATGAGAAAAAAGTTGTAATTTTACAAGGATAAAGACGTAAAATTGTTAGGAAAAAGTTAATAATTTTATAAAATAAACTCGTAGAATTATCAAATGCTAATCAACTTTATTTAAAAAGCGTCTTTAACACAGCCAAACTGCTATAAAGTGCTGTACATTAAAACACCAAGAACACTAATAGATAAAATATAAGCATAAAACAACTAAAAACCAAGACAGTAAAAACAGAGTTAAAACCGAGCAGAGTGTCATGGAACGTTATGGGTCTTAAGCTTAGTTTCAAACTTTGAGTAAGAGAGTTGATATTTTTCAAAGAGTTATAATTTTGTGAAACATTTTTTGAGAAATTCTGAGTTTAAAGACAGACATTTATGAGGCAAAATGTTGTTTACTAAGATGAACCGAAGCAACAACAACAAAAGAACCAATATTGTGTTTCACTAGAGACGTGGAGCGTTGTGAGGCGTTCCCTTACCATTGGTTCAACGAAATACCAAGTCTTTTAGTGAATCAACATTGTAAATCACGTGTCTAAGTTAAGTCCTGGGGGCCAGATCCGGCCCTCTTGGGAAGATCATTTTATTTTATTGTTATTTGTGGCCCAATGTTTTCTTGCGCTCATTTCTAACTTGTATAATTGACAAAATATCTTTTGTCAAAGAGTAAAATATTGAAAGTTATTTAAGGTTTAAATTGACTTATTCTGGAATAATATTCCTGCTTTTTTATTATTCATAATTTTGTTAAAAAGTTAAGATTTTAAAGTTTTAAAAATTGGCATTGTGATAGCTTTTGTACTATTTTGGCATTTACTAAGATTTTTTTAGGCTATTTTGCAGTTTAGCTAATATTTCAGCTACATGCTAGCTGTTTTGGCTCATTTAGGCTTTTTTTTGTTGTTTTTTTTTTGGCTGTTTTAGAGTTAGGCTAATATTTACATGCTAGATGTTTTGGCGAATTTAGGCTTTTTTCAGCCTTTTAGGCTATTTTGAAGTTTAGCTATTTTTTTCAGCTACATGCTAACTGTTTTGACTGAGTTTTTTTTAGGCTAATTTTGTATTTAGCTATATTGTAGCTGGCTATCAGCTTCAGCATTTTCAGCTATTAGCTTCAGTGATTTCAGCTTTCAGCTTCAATGTTTTTAGCTAATAATTTCAGCATCTTTAGTTGTCAGCACTAGCATCTTCAGCGGCCAAATTCAACTTACAGCATTCACACTAGCATTATCACAGGTAATGCTATATATCTAGTTCATAATTTTGTCAAAAAGTTAGGGTTTTAAAGTTTTAAAAATTTAGTTTTAGAGTGTTCAATAAATGTTTATCCTGTTCGGCCCGCGACCTAAGGTGTGTTTTGGATTTTGGCCTCTTGTGCGGTTGAGTTTGACACCCCTGTTGTAAGTATGAGGGCATTGAGAAGAATTTGCAGGACGCTGGGCCTCTTCAGAAGAAGATTCTTGACCCCCAAGGAGTAGATTTCTGCTGTTCACGCTGTCGGTAGTACAGTTGTTAGAGCTCCAAATGCATTATGGGACATGGATTCCTATGATAAACTAAAACCTCATGGCATCGCCATAAATAATAAATGAATTTAGTCTGCACTTAATATATATATTTTAAGAAAAGGATGGCTTTTTCCTTGTACAATTACGACTTTTTAAAAATAATTTTACATCTTAGTTCTCATAATTTTCAGTGTCTTTTCTCATACTTTTATGACTTTACTGTCGTATATTGTATTTTTATCTTTTAATTCTCCATTGTAAACAAGAAACAAATCTTCATTCTTTTTTTAAAATTGTATTTATTTATTTATTTTTTTAGGTACAAGAATGGGGACCCACTGATAATGACCGACCTACCATGGAATTACAGTTTCCAGCAAAGTTTTGGTCTCAGTTTCCTCGAGATCAGAAGGTTGGTTACCACCTTAAATCATGGTTGCTAATCTTTCTCCATTCAAATATATAGAGACGAGTGCAAGAACTGAGGCATGTAACTGTGACATCTTTGCCAATTATGAACTGAAAGAAGCTCAGAATTAAAGAGCGGCCTAACGAGATCAGATTATGGCTCCCAGAGCGCCATCTTCTAAAGGTTATCAAAATTAAAAACCTGGAAAGGGTTAGTCGCTTTATCCTCTATAAACCCGAGTCTTTGCATCATAAATTAGCATTTTCTTTGTTTTTTGTGTTTTTTTTCCCACTTTCTAACAAGTTAAATGTTCTTCACCAAGGTGCTCTCCTGATGATGCTGGCGAGTATAAAGCGATAGCCGGGAATCCTCTGGGGGAAGCTGTGACCTTTGGGACCCTGGTGGTAAACTGTAAGTTGTCCAGTCTAGCTCTAAAAATCACATGCAAATAGATCTAGAACACTAAAAAGTGTTGCCAAACTTCAGAGATGTTAATGTAAGAAGATCAGGAGGGTCAAAACAACATTAAGAGTAAATAGACTCATTTCTGTGCAGGTTTATCCAGAAAGATAAAATGTTAAAGAGCTTGTGTGAATAAAGTTTTCCTCCTAAGTGCTTTAAAAAGGCAGGCAGAGCATTAAGAACATTTTTAAAAGCATGCATTAAATGCAAGTTATAAACAGAATTGTTACTCGGCCAGATTTTATCTGATTAAGCGTTTTAGTATAAGTACATGCCATGTGTGATTAATAAAAAAAAACATATAAGAGGCTTTAGGGAGCTTGGATAAATTATGTAGATTCTTTCCAAATGCACTTCAACCACAAGAGACTGAAATATTAATTGTGTTTTATCCCCTTATGCAAACGTTTCCAGTAAGGCAACGCATGATTTAGTTTTGCACAAAATTCAAGCTGCATCCTTTAAATAAGCTTATATTTTATTTTTACACAAGATAATCGCACCTAAAAATGGTAGGACAGAGAGCCGGCTCCCAGCCATCACAACACTTCACAGAGAGCAAAAACAGGATGAGCTGCACGAGATTGACAGCAGCCGAGTCAAAGGAGCACACAGCAGCGTGAGATGGATAGATAACTGCAGCAGTGTTTAAAAAAGCAAATTAAGCTTTGCTCACCACTGACTGAAGCCTGTACTGTTGGTATTCTTCAGTCATCTGTGCTCCTGCAGCATCTTCAAGGTCATTAGGGAAATGGAAGCGTGCATCTCTCCCTTCAGCAGCACTGAAATCAAAATAAGCATCATCCGTCTTAAGAATAATCTCACATCCTTGTTGTAATTTTCCGTAATTTGCATGTTCAACGTTACTATATGAGCAAACCATAAATGAAGTACCTACCGAGGCCATGCAGCAGCTAAATAAGATCAAACACTTTTTTTACTCTTTCTCCAGCATAAAAGTTCAAATAAAATTCAAATTTCTACCAAATAGCAAATGTTTGACCAATTTTCCTTACAGTAAAATCTAGCTACAAGCTAATTGGTCACAGGTGTGTGATTGAGTTAATGAAGCCACACCCATCACCTTGGCAGGTGGGGTTTTACAAATTGATTTCAAAATAAAGCTTAAATCTCACCATCACATTTATTTGTGTTTTGCTTGAAAATTTAGCTGACTTGATCAAGAACTCATTTTTTATTTTCAAAATCATTTTTTTCGTTGATTTTGATGTATGATTTTGATTTCTTGAAAAACTTCCATCAACTGGAAGTTGAAATGAGATAAAATGATCCCACTACAAAAAACAGAATCACAATAGTAAATACAAATGTTAATTTTTTTTGCCTGAAAAAAAAAATCTCATAAATGTTTGCAGCAAAAGAAGCTTGATTCAAGAAAATATGTCATAGTAACTACTAGATTTGTTTTTCCCAAAACAAGAATTCTTGGTAAACCCATTTTTTCTTACACCATTTTTTGTTTATTTAAAGATAATTTTCCAAATTAAAAAATGATTTATTTGTAGGAGGCCTGTTTTTGCACTGTATAAAAAGAGGTCGTCCGAGCTGTCATGGGTCATAAAATGCATGGAGACAGCTGTCATGATGGTTTACAGTTGTGGCCACATTTCCATATTTATTTGTTTATTTACAGTGACCAAATTGGTAACAAATTAAATTTTTTCTGAATGTTTTTTTAAAAAACATAAGACAGAATAAATGTGAACAAAAACTAATTATTGTTTATATAGAAAGTTAATTATAAACTTATAATATATATACATATATAATCTTTATTTAAGCAGGTAAGCTTTTAAGAACATGTTCTTATTTATAATAACTATCTGGGAAGTGGAGAAATAATTATGGAGATAAAATAAACTCAATCCAATTTGTGCGTGCATAATTCTTTATTTGTAACTCATATAATACATTTTGTGCAAAAATTAAGAAATTAAAAAAAAATACTAAATACAATTTACACATGCATAAATTAAAATTACAACAGCTTGACAGAAATTACACATGCATTTTTTTTTTTTTTTTAATTTGGGCACAAATTGTTTGTTACACACAAAATCGCGGTTACCCACGAATGTGAGGTGAGACTCTTTTTAAGTCTCCAAGATTCATCCATAAGTGATGCGTTTAAATGCTGCTTGAATGCTCGGTCATCAAAGTTTTCTTATCAGCTGATTTGAACTGAAATAGAGAATAATATCTGGTGAAACTTGACATTTTCCCACTTTCTTAAACATATATGCCTGATCATTGATATAAATAATAATTTTATTTTTCAAAGAGATAAATGTTTTAAAAAATACATATTTAGACTTTTTTATATTAATTATCACGATATATCAGAGTCTCACGTCATGCTGTTGTTATCATAATTTGTGCATGAGTAAATTGGATTTAGTTTTTTTTATTTTTATTTTAGTACATATGCACAAAATGTTACAAATCAATAAATAGGCGGGCACAAATTGGGTTGAGTCTATTTTCTCTCCATAAATAATAGCTTAATACTACTATAAAAAGTACCGATGTTTGGTTACTTTCATTTCTTCTGCACTGTCCCTCCATCTACTTCACTTTCACAATGACATTTTTCTCTCCATCTCTGATCCTCCCCGCCTTCCTCCGATCCGTCCTGCTCTGCTTCTTTGTGATAAAGCGTATCAAGGAGCGCTGGCTGGTTCAGAGCACTCGCAGACCACCGGTAAGTTTCCAGGCAGGACCTGAAAAAGATTGTCCCCTTTCATTTTCACTGCCACTCTTTCAAGCCGCTCCCTCCCCTACTAAATGAGGCATGACTGTAACTTTGAAGACTGTGGTATAATACAGTGCTTGCATACTGTCTCTTCTTCTTAGACTCAGATGAGAAGGAGTGCCGCAGTGATGGTGTGCGTGTGTCCTTGAATTTTTGTTGGATTTTTAGGTCTACGGTGGCCCTGAAGTGCAAACTACATCAACAAATTACTCAATACAAAAAATACTGAAGATTAATTAAAGGAACAAAACAAGATAAATACTTAGATTTTAGAAAACCATCCCAGAAACAAAAATGTAATTCCAAAAAACAAAATACGGTTTCAAAATTTTTTTAAAAAGTTTAAAAAAATGTTATTCACAACTTCAACTAGAGTCAGATTGGCGTGAATCGCCTCAAACCAAAACATGAAAGTTGAACATGAATCTGCTGACCTACAGTCAAAACTTGGGAGATTTCTCTTTTAACTCTTTACTACAGTTTGTGCAAAACTCAAACCTCATCATCCAATCAGTGGCGTCCCCTAAAACCATACTTTCTCCGTTATAGGGCACCCCAAAGGTGCACTGTTAATGAATGGTCTATTTTCAAACTTATTCATGAATAAGGCGCACCACAAATGCTACAGTCACAAATACAGCTACCACTGCGTGATAGGGAGGCATCAGCAGAATCTTCAAGATTTCAGTTTTTTGACATTTGTTGCTGTAGTCATGAATGTAAACGGCGGTCGTCAGGCATTGGGGATCACGCCGTTATGATATTGGGTGACACCAGCAAGATTACTGACCACTGACCGCACGAATTATGCACAAATCGCTTGTTACGCACACACAAAACCACATTTACGCACAAATCTGATGCAAGTCTTTTCATGTCTCCAAGGTTCACCCGTGAGTTATGTGTTTAAATGCTTAAATGTTTTATTATCAACCGCTTTAAAATTAGATTTTGAATAATATCTGGTGAAACTTGACATTTTCTCACTTTCTTAAACAAATATTAATATAAAAGGCTCTAAATATGGGATTTTAAAGCAGTCAACACTAAAATGTCTTTTTTCAGGACTGCACTCTCCCTGCAGTTAATCAGCCCTACACCTCGCTCCAGAACAGGGAATTCTGGTCTGCATTTATTTCATATTTTTTTACTATTGTATGAGTTACAAGAATTACACACCCAGAATTACATGCACAAATCGGGGTGATACTCATTTCTCTCCACATTGGAGACCCCTCCTATCACTCAGTTATCACTCTGCTGCCTTCCTGCCACCCGCCTGTCACCACTACCACAACGCCACCTCAAAACGTGCCTGGGCGGCCACTGACCGAGCGGCCAAAATCCTCCGATCGCCTTAAATTTTTGACTTTTTCTTAAAACCTCTGTCAAGTCATAAATTAGTTAGTCAGAGTTCATAGTGATTATAACTACGGTTTGTGGCGAGCTACATGTTAGCCACATTAGCATATTCAAAATACCTGTAGCTACCAGTCTTGTTTGAATCACGTACAAAAAACTGACTGATACTGTTACACTATAACCATGTATTTACATTAACACCAAACATTATCTGAAAAAAATAAATCAAAAAGGCTTTAAATTGTGGAGAATACGTTACCCACCCCTTCCGGTTTCCTATTCTGTCTCCTTTTTTTTAGTATTTTGATTTCTCAATCTTACTTTTATTGTCCAAAATGTATTTGGTTTCACATCTTGATTTCTAAATGTTTTTTTTATTGTTTAATATTTGCTCTTCAGGGCCACCGTATGTGTCACTAGAAAAACGCTTCAGAGATAAATGGATTGACTTGTGCTAATTTGAGCTAAACCCAGTTATCTAAAGTACCTATTTTTCACATTGAGAGGACATTTTTAGGTCATTTGTGGAAAACAAAAAATTAAATCCTGCATGTACCCAGAATTATGTTCCTCTAAAGACAACAGGACTGTTTGTTTATTTGTTTGTTTCAAAGAGACAAAGGTTAATGGTTTATCAGACAAGGACCTCTTGTGGGTGTGTGAAAAATGACATCCAAAAACGGCTAAAATGCTGTCTGTCATTACGGTTAGGGAGCTCACTGTTGGAATTTACAGGAAATGGCCAGTTTTTCCATTTTGACTCTTAAATGCAACACGATTGGCGGTTTTTACAGGAGATCATAGCTTGTCATAGTTCAAACGTCTGCATTTGTTATGTCACACAACTCCATAAAATAGACCGTCATCCAAAATAAGTCTTTTTCATAATTTCCTGCTGATTAACAAAGACAGTTTAGTTATTTAAACTGATAATATCCCATTATTTCTGTGTATTTTAGGTACTTTGTGTCTTGTTTTTTGCATCCTAAAGTTCACAAAATACATTTGAGTTAGATGAGGAGTATCTACATTTTCTTTACAGAACATAAATCAAATGAGAATGATTGTTTCATCTGTTTCAACTCCTTGTTTTTCTTTCAAATGATCATCAGGCCAAACACAACGGTTTTATAGAAAGTGCTCAAACAAATTACGTCTCTGAAAGCAGCGCGCTCAGGAGAAGCCCTGCGAGGTGCAACATGATCCGCTACAGCCCTCACGCGAAGGAATTAAGTGGCAATCACTTTGAATGAAGCTTTATCAGCTTGTAATGGCATCAGGGAATGCTTGCTGTGAAAATGTGCTGAGGAATTTCATGCAGGCATTTTTGTCTAACTGACACTTTATTATCTCAAATGAAGCAGACCGTCCTTGCCAACACAAATCTCTCAATAAACAAAAGCACAAGTGTGGAAAATGTATTATTGTCCTGCTGAGAGAAGCACGGGGTTTGAATGATGCAAAGACCTGAGCTGTTTGTTTTAATAATGCTGTGTACACTGGAGCCCCGACTGGAAGGTAGAACAGATCATTACAAGCAGGACTTCACTGTCTCTGTGCACACTTACAAGGTTTTATTCCTTTGGTTCTTTGACAAATCAGAATTATGATTGACTGCTGAAGCAAAAAAGAGGAAATAATCCCACTTGGCTTTTCTGCTTTCTTTGTGCTGGTCTCCTCTGAGCGCCCACAGAGGAGCGGGTCATCCTTTATCCTTTATCACAACAGAACCAGTCAGCTGGGATAGAATTTTTGGGCCTATCATTTTCTCTTTTTTTCTTTTTTCTTGTCCCGTCCAGCAGGAAAGCAAACAGAAGCTGAAAGCTTCTTGCAATAGAAAGATTTTACTTTTTACCATTGTAGTTTTATTATTTTTGGACACTTAGTGTTTTTAAAAATCAACATTAGGGCTCGAACAATTAATTGTAATGATTCGATTCAAATACCTGGTAGTCAACAGTACAGGTGACGCTTTTCAGATTCCTTGTATTTCTTCAAGATAACAAATTAAATATACAAGAATAAACAAGAATAAATCACAAATTAATTCACATTTTAGTTTTTTTTAATTCCGCCCCCTGTTGTTTTTCAACATCAAATGAATACAAATGGCACATGGCGCCACACTGTCATGTCTGCAAAATTCAAACTAGACTGTAATGATGGCTTGACCATTATTTGATGCCATCACATGTGTGTTGTTTCAATTTGAAACAATTTTATTAAGTTACCTCAGATAAATGGATCTAGTTGGATTGTAGAAATCTCTCTATATATATATCCAAAAGCATTTGTTTACCTGCCTTGACTCACATATGAACTGAAGTGCCATCCCAATCCTAACCCACAGAGTTCAAAAGCATGTTGGTCCACCTTTTGCAGCGATTACAGCTTCAACTCTTCTGGAAAGGCTGTCCACAAGGTTGAGGAGGGTGTCAAACTCAATCGCACAGGAGTCCAAGATCCATGGCAGTCACGGGTCGAAGAGAATAAGCATTTATTGAACACACAAAAACCAAACTTTAAAAACTAAACTTTTTAAAACTTAAATATGAATAAAACAGACAGGAATATTATTCATGAATAAATTAACTCAAAAGTTAAATTTTACTCTCTTTAAAAAATGTATCCTGTCAAAGTTAGAAATAAAGCAAATGGTAAAAGAAAAAACATTCACACTTATTTACTTTATTGTCATTGCATTTAAAAAAATTAATGTAAATTTTAAACATCCCAAAAGATTTTGCTCCCCATAAAAGTAATTCCTGTCAAAATTATGCAAATATGAACATCCTGCAGAACAGAACAAACAAAGCACGGAAATAAAATTTAAAGTTGTGCTTTTCAGCAAAAAAGAAATCCCTCTGTTTTCTTTGTGTGGTTTTATCAGAGCTGGATTCCTGGCATTGTTTTTTAGCTTCTGTTTGGTATGTGAGGTCCCGCCTATGACTTTGTGAACCGTATCGACATGTCTACAATATATAAATAGCTCGTAAAGAATGACATTATTAGCATTCGCTGAGAAAGCTAAAGACACGCGATGACCCAGTTTATTAGGGGTCGCACAATTGAGGCTGCGTTCCTTCAGAGTACATTTGCTGTTTCACCTCAAAGCCTGCGGCGTTATTGTAATGAAAACATGCAAAAAACACCAATTTTGAGGCTAAAAAGGATTAAAAGACATTCATATAAATGACATTTAGTGAACGTATTAGTGGACACATTTTTATTTTATTATTAGTTACGATAGCCTATAGGTGAGGCACTAGCTCACCTGCCTCTCCTGATCACATGTCCGGCTCTAAATTTGCCCGCAAATTTAGAGCCTAAACCACATGTGTCAAAGTCAAGGCCCGGGGGCCGGATCCGGCCCTCCAAGTAATTATATCCGGCCCCCCAGATCATTTTATTTTATTGTTATTAATGGCCCAATGTTATCTTGAGCTTATTTCTAACTTGCATAATTTTGACAAAATATGTTTTTATGGAGAGTAAAATATTGAGAGTTATTGAAGGTTTAAGTTGATTTATTCTGGAATAATATCCCTGCCTTTTTATTATTCATAATTACCTTAAAAAGTTATGGTCTTAACGTTTTAAAAATTGGCATTCTGATAGCTTTTTGGACTAATCTGGCATTTACTAAGATTTTTTAGGCTATTTTGGAGTTTAGCTAATATTTCAGCTACATGCTAGCTGTTTTGGCTAATTTAGGCTTTCCTTTTTAAGTTTTTATTGACTGTTTTGGAGTTAGGCTAATATTTACATACTAGCTGTTTTGGCTAATTCAGGCTTTTTTCAGTTCTTTAGCCAACTTTTGAAGTTTAGCTATTTTTTCAGCTACATGCGTACTGTTTTTGCTAACTTTTTTAGTTTTAAGGCTAACTTGGCATGTAGCTAATATTTTAGCTGGCCATCAGCTTCAGTGTTTTCAGATATTAGCTTTAGCATTTTTAGCTATCAATTTCAGAATCTTCAGCAATCAGCACTAGCATCAAAATTCAGCTTACAGCATTCACGCTAGCGTTCTCACGGGTAATGCTATATATCTAGTTCATGATTATATTAAAAAGTTATGGTTTAAAAGTTTCAAAGATTTAGTTTTAGTGTGTTCAATAAATGTTTATCCTGTTCAGCCTGCGACCTAAGGTGTGTTTTGGAGTTAGGTCCACTCTGCGATTGAGTTTGACACCTCTGGCCTAAACCGTCCAATTGGGCGGAAATCTGGCAACATTGGTGTGCAGCAGACGCACTTCATGATGGGATCTGTAGTTAAAATGTGACATGCTGCCGGCCGGGCGATCAATACCAACAATATAAAATGATCTTGCAGGCCGGGTATTATTTCACAGCAGGGTGCAAATGATCTGCAGCCCTAATGTTGGCACGTGGTTTATAGGAATTTTTGACCAATCTTCCAAAAG
Source organism: Oryzias melastigma (assembly GCF_002922805.2). Taxonomy (NCBI): domain Eukaryota; kingdom Metazoa; phylum Chordata; class Actinopteri; order Beloniformes; family Adrianichthyidae; genus Oryzias; species Oryzias melastigma. The sequence continues at coordinate 2,216,012 of NC_050527.1, forward strand.
CATATTGGTTAGGTCACAAAAGGTTTACCCAAATGTAGAACAAAGTGAGGGAGTGTTGAGAGGCAGGTTGGAATTGGCCCACATCAGACATCCGCACCAACATCTCCAAAATCTCCCATTTGCTTGATTTCCTCTTATCTAATTCACACATTCCCCCTTAAATCTGAGTGTCTCTCATCTCTATTAGCTTTGGAGCTGCAACCAGAAGCCCAGTTTGACTCCACCTTCTCTCCAACCTGGGCTAAAGAGGGCACCAGCTTCACCCTGCAGTGCACCTTCACCAATCCTTTACTACCGTTCCAGCAGGATGTCAGCTGGTTCAGAGATGGTGAGTAAAGGTTCATTTATTTTTCTTCATGTTTCTTTTTGCTCTCTATGATTTTATGTAATTCTCCAGGTGTACAGCTGCATCAGTCCAGCTCTACAGATATTACAACCTGTGACAACAAGGCTACCATCACTATAGGAACTGCACACAAGGAGTATGAGGGTTTTTACACAGCCAAGCTGAGGACCAGGGATGGAGTCCAGGAACACAAGTCTTTTGTCTACATCAAAGGTAAAACCCAAGATATTCTAGAAAATATTTTACTGCACTCCAAAATCTTTAGAGAGTGTTTAGATTTCGAGAAATTCTAGTGATATATTTTACAGCCAATTTTTCAACATATGATCTGACAACACATTCTCACTCCCAACTTGTCATGTATGGACGGATGGTTCGGCCCCCTTCAGCACTACTTTTTGTCATTTCGGGTGTCCACAACTCGTTGTTTCTCAACGTGCTGGCTGTTCCTATCAAATCAGGGTCTAACTTATTCAGCCTTTTTGAAGGTCAAAGTCCCAAATTTCCCTTTTACAAGTTTCCTCAGTTCAGAAACATCTTCTGCAGGTCGGTAACTTCATTTGATTGAATGTTCATTCTCTCTTAAATGTTTGTATCTCCTTTAAATGTGGATGCTAACAATCAGACGCTAACTTCAGCTGCATTTCAGGTGTGATGAATAAAAGAAGCAAAACAGAATAACACAACTATCGTAAAAATGATATTTTCTGAATATAATAATAAACAAGACTTCTTCGTGTCTGTAACTTTATTATTATGGGCGTATATGAAACTATGGTAAGTTGTCTGGAAACAGTAGCTTTATGTCTCTCTAAAATCGAAAACTGTTTTTCAGTTTCCCCATTTGCTCTTTTCTCCCCGAAGAAACTTTTCAAATACGTCTTTTTGTTTGACTTTTAATAACTTTTAGCTTTGACTTTTCATATAATGGTCATTATGGTCCGAGCTTCCGCTTAACCCTTTAACACCTGAGGTGTCGCCGGTGACGCTTAAACGAAAATCTTTAGCATACTTTAACTTTTCAACCGTTAACACGATCAACGTAATTCTAGTATTATTAGAATTATGTTGATCGTGCAAACAATTAAATAATTACATTAAATCAAAGAACATAAACATTGAAGCTCTGGTGTTAACGGGTTAAGACAGGCAGATGTGGTGAACAGAATGCAGTAGTTTTCTAAAATGAAACTTACTTTAGAATTAAAAAAAATACAATACTGCAAAGAATCATGGGAACAGCTAGCATGTCAAAAAACGATAAGTTGGGGGACACCTAAAACGTCAAAAAGTGACACAAAGGGGTCCCTAACCAAACGTCAACATGTGACGACTTGGGAATGAGAATGATTTGGATCTGAAACCTTACAGACCCACTCCAATTGAAAATGGTGTGTTTGACATGTTCTGGTGGCATTTTTCTAATAATCTGAAAAACCCGAAAATTCAGCTTAAAATTATATCCAGAGAACTGAACGCACTATATCTCCCAGTGACCCCAGCGCACAGTTCCAGGGTGTCGCTCACCTGATTCTCATCTGCCAATCAACACATGCCACTCAAGCACTGCACAGAGCCTTGCTCAGTGCGAAGTATTGTTTGTGCCACTCTGCCTGCATCACTGAGCGTTTCATCCGGACCTGATCTGCCTGCCTCGACTCTCGCCTTGATCCTGACTTCTCAAGTTTCTTCTCTGACGATCCCATTCTCGTTGCTGACCTCTGCCTTCCTGACCCTGATTTAGATTTGGGGATTTTGAAACCTGCTGCAGTTGGAACCAGCCGTCTGCCCGTTCTGTGACATCTCCAATATTGCTCGCTATTTTGGCTGCACTGGTTGGGTATTCGAGGAGAATAAGTGAATAAATTACTCAGCTGTAGGTGATGGTAAAGGGGGCTGGGGTTGCTCCACCCCTGTGGCCCCACCCACGACTCAGAGAAGAATTTTAAATGAATACCGTTTCTCTGAAAAATGTATGTCCCAGAAAAGGACTTTTTTTTAAATTTGGGCTAAAAACATAATCATAATTAAAAAAAAAAAAACAAAAAAAACACTGAGGATAAAAGATGTTACTGAAAACAACAAAAATCACAAAGCGGACCATAAAAGTTAAATGTTAGAGATGCTTGTCTTTCTAAATGAAAATGAACGCTAGTCTGCATATTAGTGCTTACCCCAAGAGCCTGAATGTTGCTGAATCTGCTGTTGAAACCCAAAAAGACTCCATAATGAGCAATGTCTGGATATATACATTTCTTTGCTTTCCCAAATGCCAAAACTGTATGACAAATAAAATGCTGCCTTTGCAGTAGTAATGTTATTTTTCAGTTTTTGCTCATGCACTTTGATTTAAAAAAAAAAACAAGTTCTCGGCCTTGTTAGTCTGCCAGAAAGCTCGTAATGCTCTGAAAATACTGTCAGGGCTCAGAACAACCTGCTGTTCAAAGTTGTTGCATTATCTCTTTAAAAATCTGACATGTGCTCGGGAGTGACCTTGAAACGGTTGAGGGTGAAATCTCTGTTTGGAACGTCACGCTGGATAAATAGTGTTTTGTGCAAATCCTCTGCCCCAAACACCATTTGTATTCCGGTTCTGCCTTTTATTTCTTGTCCGCGACCAGCGGGGGATTCATATGCTGAAATTGCACCATCAATCAAAGTGTTCTGCAGCTGAGAGCTTGTTAACGTTTTCCTGTGAAAGTATACATTCTTCATGGACTCGTGTTCCTTTTGTTTGCTGTCTGCAGCGTATATAGAAACCAGAGGAAAGCTGTCACTTTTCGAATCTCCCCAGTGTTGCGAGGACTCCTGGCACACAGGCAGCTTCTGCATTTTTACTGGTGCTGATGAAACGGCGTGATATTTCAAGGCTCATTCATGAGCTTTGTTATAGCATTTTAAGTACACACATTTATTTCAGGCAAATAAATCTCCTACAACATCGAATTCGAGAGCCGTGTCTTCATCGCACTAATTAGTAAATGAAGGAACTTCTCGGCATGTGTACTTACCCCTTTATTTCCCCCTTAATTCTGCTGCTGTGTTTGGATTAACAACAAGCATGACAGTAAAGCAAAACTATATGTAGAAATATGATGGATTTTATGCTTATTTTTAATTATTTGAAATAAAGTGCAGGGGCGGAGCAATGGGGGGCCAGAGGGGGCATCTGCCCCATGAACACTCCCCAATTTTAAGTATAATTACTGAAAAAAATAAGATATTATCAATACAAGCTACTTTTTATTATTTTAAAACAATAAAAATGATTAGTCTTATTTTTGATTAATCTGAGGAGGTCAAAGTCTAACAACAAATCACATTACATCACATTTATCCACTCACAATGACTTTCTTGTTTTCTCTAATCCACATGATTTATTTTTCTGATCAACCCCAACATTCGACTTTTGTACATTTTACACTTTTACACCTCTTGACTCTCCGTCCTCAGATGCGTCCGCCGCGGCGTTGGGCGGTCCTGCTTCTCCTCTGGCTGTGCAGGTGTCAGATGTCAACAGAGACTACATCTTCCTGACCTGGCAGCCGCCCAGCGCAGATGGAGCGTCACCTGTTGAGGGTTACATTGTGGAAAGGTATTTCTCTAAATTAATTAGGCAACAGGATAATTTTATTAAATCTATTTGACTTGACGTAAATTTTAGATTAAACGAGTTCGAATTCAATCATCTTTTTTAAAAACACTATTTTCATTGGTGGGTCTTTAATGGTTTTTACTTGTATTTTCTTATACCTCATATTTTAATTGAAATTATGCAAATAGACAAAACTGTTTTGGAGAACTTCTTAAAATGTATATTTAAATAAAAGCCGAATGAGGTATTTTAAAGACCCACTCCAATAAAATTTGTGTTTTTGCTGTTTTTAACATATTCTTGTGGCATTTTTCTGATGATGGCGGATATATATAAAGAAAATTAAGCTTAAAACTGCATTTTGGAGTATTTTTTATATTAAAATCACTGTGAATCGGGAGCAGACGAAAAAAATGCAACAATCGTCTGACCACAAGCTTCCCACTCTGCTCCATTCTGATGCATCCACTTGTAGACAAATATTTCCATGTATGTCTTTGTTTACATCTGGCCCAACGCTGTACGGCTTGGATGGCTCCAATATTGTACACAATTTTTCCACTTTCTTATTTTATTTTTTATTATTTTGTATTCTATCTTTTACCTGTGTTTTATACTTTTATGTGTACTGTCTATCTCTTAAACTCTATTTTATTTCTTTTAACACCGACCTACCAAGGAACTCCAGAAGGAAATATTAGCCTGCAGCTATAATCTGGCATATTTACCGTACGTTTGTTTTAATGTTCATGAAAATGTCCCGTTCTTAATAAGGTCAAGTAAATGAAGAATATTTTAAGGATATTTTAAGGAAGCCGGAGAGTGTTGGTGTTAACCAGCTTGTTTTTGTTGCACCAGTAATGTTATTTTGGAGTCATGAGGGGCTGTAAAATAGTGGAAGAGCATGTAAACAGATGGATGATGGGAAATGGGGGAAGGCTTACTCTGCGCCAACAGCCCCACCCTCAACTAAGAGGTGAATTTCGAATGAACTCATGCTGCTCTGCAGAAACTATGTCCTAGAAAACAATACAGTTGTTTTTTAATTGTGGTTAAAATGGGCATAACCATAATTTTAAAAGTACTAAATGCTTTTAGCATCAAAAGATGATCAGAATGAAACTTTAATAAATGATTTGCGGATGTTTGGTACTTTGAACAAAAGTTGCATAATTGGAGAAACTTCTAACTTTACTTTGTTGCATATTGTTGAATTAAAAATGATGTAATATAATGGCATTAGTTTGTTTATCATTTATCATGAACACGTAATGAAGCCGTCTCCTGCTGTTATAAGTGCAGAATTTCTGTTCTCACTAAGTTTCCAGCCGTCGGCGTCTTCTGGCCTCTGTGAGAGCGGACTGACGGTCCAATATCCCCGACTCCTGAAATCTGTGCATTTGTGTTGAAAGGTTTCAGTGCAGATGCATTTTCATTCTGCTTTGTACATTTCTGAGAATCTCTTTCTGTGTGTTTGACCTTGTAAAAACATGCTTTTCCTCATTGTTGGTGGTTATAAAATGTGCGATGTCTACTAGTTCCCTAGCAACCCCTTTAATGGACACAAAATTGCACCGTTTTCTTTCTTTGTTTTGTACAAGTGGAAATATTTTTTTTAATTCAGTACCATCTGAGTTTTATCTTTGAAAATCTTTTTTGCTTTGTGCTTGTAGGTTTTCAGGAGATGATCCTTCACAATTGTCAGCCTTGGCAGTGTCTGTGCTGACGTGCTGTGTGGGCTGCAATGTTTTACAGCTCGTTTTATGATGTTGTGGCCTTTAAGGCTGCTCATAACATCACGCGCTTGCTTTCTTGTTTACCTCTTATTCAAATGTGCCTCTCCTCTGTTTTTGCTGTGGCATAAACATTATTTCTGCTGCATTGATTTATGTCTCTCTCTCTCAGATGTGAACAGGGTCAGGATGAGTGGGTGCGCTGCAACGTGCATATTCAAAAGGCGTGCCACTTCCCGGTGTTTGGGTTGAAGGATAGAACTCTGTATCGGTTCAGAGTTCGGGCCGTGAACCAAGCCGGAGCAGGACGCCCATCCAAAGCCACGGAGGACGTCCTGACCGGAGACCCTCTGGAGCACACCAGGACGACGGGTATGCTTTCAACGCTCTCGACATTTGGTTGTCAAATTAAGCAAAACAGTAAAACTACAGCTTATACCTGCAAGTTTGCTTCAAAACACAGACAATATGCTGCTTAGATTTTCAACAAAATTGTCAAAAACTAAATACATTTTAGTGGCATCTAAGATAAAGATAACATTCTTTTCATTTCATATTGTTTTCACTCCATTTTTCCTCAGAATTAACATGGCACACACTGTAGAGATCAATCCATTAAATAATAAACCTTATTAATGAATAACTTTTCATGTCAACATATCCTCCTAACTACCAGTGATGCAAATGTTTCCTCTGTAGAGGACATTTCTAAACTCCCGAATTACCTCTTTTTGGTCTCTACAGAGAATATTTGGGGCTTCATAGTGATGTCAAATGTAAAGGGGCGGAGCTTTGGGAAGTATAGTTTTTTGGTGAATTAAAATAATTTTGATTGGTTAGCAAATATATTTTTTCTTTAAATTGCTTTACATGAACAAGAGCAATAAACAACAAACACATAATAGAAATAATTGAAAATAAAAACATAATGAACAAAGCCAATTCGACTGAATTAAAATTATAATAATTATAATATATATTCACTGTATATACTGCAGAAAATAAAATACTGCAGACATAAAAGTGCTTAGAGATCTACTTATCTTACTGTTGATGTGTTTTATTCACAAAAATTACACTTTTGAGTTAACACGCTATAAAGTTAAACATTTCAGATAATAAAAATGAAGGGAAACATTTTCTCTCTGGCCTGTCTTTGTACAAAAGCTGAATATTATATATTCATCTCATAAAATATTATAATTAATCACAATATTTTATGAAATAATAATAATATGATAATTTGACAGCACTAAGCAAACGTTGTTGGGTCCAGGAAGTCTGTTCTACAGGTCAGGATGATAATAGTCAAATGCTGCCTAGCTGTGAGTTTTGATTCTTACTGTGGGAAATTAAGAGTTCTCTAAGTAACAGATCTGAAGGATAAAGTAGAAAACTATATTAGGATATTTGAAAACTTAAAAGTGAGAATCCATTTGGAGCTGATAGACTTCTTATGATCCCTGTTAAGAGGTGAACAACCGAGTTCTGAAGTGAAGTTTGATGCTGGCAGTAGTGACTTCTTGCTGTTGTGTGGAGAAATATCTGACCGTTTGTAGTATTTTATTAAAATGTTTAAGCTGGGTTGCCTCTTGTTGGCCTGCTAGCTGCAACTTTATAGATACATATATTATTTTGTAGTGGTTCTTTTACAGGCTTTGGTTGGTTTAACTGCTGCCTTTCAACTCTTTTCTTTTCTCTTTCCTCATCTCTTTCTATGGAGACTGGCATTACCGTTAAGCCAAAACCAGCTGAGAAAAGTTTAAAATATATTAAACTTCTCTCCCTCTAAATTCACTTTCATTCTCCATATTTATTTATTTTATCTCAAAACTGGAGACTGATATTTAGTCATTTCTCTTAATAATTTAAGCAGTGCCTATAGTGTTTTAATATGTACAAATAACCGATATAGACTATCTAAAGATAGTGATCTTGATTCATAAGGTTTTTGGTGACTCAAAAGGAAAGTAGGGAACCTTTGGTTGTAGGTTGGGTTCTTGTTTCCTGCATTGAAGTGTTCTTGGGCAAGACCTGGGTAGATGGCACCTGACATGTAAAAAGCACTTTTTGGTTTTGAAGAAGGTGCAACTCAGAGCAGTAATCCTTTGGAATGTGCTTGTATTTAGTTATCCTCAATAGTACAATTAAAACTCCTAATCATGACTATATCTATACATTATCATGGGGTCTGTTTGCTGAAATCTTCTGTTTTTTGGTGCTTTTCTTTAAGCTGGTCTCCACCTGCTTCTTCATCATCGCTCCAGCTCAGCTCTGAGCTATCTTCATTTTACAGCCATGAACATCAGAATAATAAACCAGCACAGAGGACTCAAGTTAAACCATGCATAAAGAATTCCATTAGCAAAAATATTCAAAAAAACTTCCCACAATGTTCACCCAAATTTCAGAAAACCCATTCCAATGTTTATGTTGGTTTTAACATGTTCTTGTAGCATTTTTCTTATACATTAGAAATCTCAAATTTGCAGTTCTGAGAATTGCTCCATTCAAATAATTGTCAATCAGGAGAAAACAAAAAAAATGTTTAAAAAACAGATCATTTATGAAGAAATAAATATGCTGGGTTGGCCACATGCTCACTGATACTTTACATTCTGCTTCCACTCGTAGACGGATAGATCCATGTACGTCTTCGATGTCATCATCTGTGTTGGGATCTGGATTCAAACTGTACGACTGGATAGCTCCGATATTGGTCGCTCTTTTTTGCTGCACTGGTAATGTTAGACTGGAAGTATGATGGTCTGCAAGCTAGCAAAAGATGGTGTAAACTGCAGAAACTTAATCCTAGAAAAAGATTAGCTTAAAAACTGCATAATCATAATTAAATCCCCACTGGTAATGCTTTTACAATAACTCAGTAGATAATTGGAGTGAAACTTTTATAAAATATCCAGAATAAATATAACTCCCAGGTGTGATGAAGCTGCTGGAGACCTCACCTCTGATGTCTTCACCAATGGTCTCTGTATCTACGTTGTCGCTATGATAGCTGCTCTGCTTTGCCTGTTCATGTTCTTATGGAAAGACTCTCCATGGAAGTGTCTGCTGAATCTATTAGGAATGTAACTGTGAGGGAAAAGGGTCTAGATGTGCACACCACCGACACACTGTGCTGCATAAATTGAGTACACAGCTCGGTAAGGGAGTCTTTATGGGTTGTTAGGTGAAGACGGAACGTGCAGAAAAGTGTGCAGCTTATCTTTTTCTGGTAGTTCGTTGGGTATTTATGTCCAGCATCTGTGAGTGGTACAACTAAAGTCTCACTTGCTGTGTACACATATGTGCAAAACGTTATCGAAATTCTAGAAATGTAAAAAAAAAGCACAATTTTGCAAGTACACTGTTTCCATTAAATCATAATTATGCAAATAAACACAAACCAAATCACGTGACAAGTCATTCAAAAACAATGACGGATGTGAACCAACTTTTATTTAACAGCAGATGCATTTAAATTTCTACCACAGCACTAGCGCTCATCATCTATCAAAGGAGACGTCGGCGTCTTATTCAGACCATGGAGTGGCGAGCTATGTGGGAGTGGCTACAGATGAAGGGATTCTGGGAAAGGATTTTATAGAAAAGTTGTGGATCCAACAATTGAAAAGAGCCAATGAGGAAACAGAAGAAAATATTTTAATTTCAATAGTTTCATTTAACCAACAAGTGTTTACTCCAATATGGATTTATTGCAACTATTGTTCCTGCCGCCATAATAATAATGTATAATATTCTGCAACCGGCCGTCTAATGTTACGAGAATACTGCTACTAAAGTTTCTCAAACATTTGATTTATGATTATTTTTTAGAAAATAGCAGTTTTATTGATTGCTTTTCTTTCTTTTTTATACTTATTCATTGTAGCTTAAAAGTCAGACGAAGCTGAATTCGCTTTTCTTAGCTTCCACTTCGACAGTTTTCAGTTAAGGAAAAATCTTTATCACATTTTATTGGTTCATACGCAAAATCTAGTGATAAATCTAGCTCAGCACACTTCTGTTGAGCTGTGTGATGCGGTGGGACATCTTGTGACCCTCACTGTGGTATCTGGTTGTTGGTCATGTGACTTATTTAATTAGAAAAAAAAGGGTTTCCATGGCAGTTTTGCAAAATATGTCCATTTCAAAGTGCCTCAAA
>NC_050527.1:2225937-2288449 GCF_002922805.2 Oryzias melastigma
ACTGTTTTTATATTTTGTTCTTAACTTGTCTTTTTTCTATTCTTTACTCCTTTTATTGTGAAGCACTTTGGTATGCTACAAGCAATTGTAAAGTGCTATATAAATAAAGTTCATTCATTCATTCATTCATGAAAAACACCAGTTAACACAGTTAACTGTTGTCTTTCAAATTTTATCAGTATTCTCTTGATAGCATGAATATTTTTTGGTCTTAGTTTTACTCCATAAAGCACTAAGATGCACTTCCATCCTGAAAGTGCCGCACAAAATTACAGAGCACAACTTCGTACACCTCTGTAACCATCTAATTTGACTTGTATGCCTCACCTGAATCTATGTTGTCGTTAAAGTCTTCCGATGTTCCTCCCCTCCTTTTATCTTCCTCCTCTTCCTGCTATTCGAGCAGAACCAAATCCGGATGAGCTCCTTTGATCACCGTTATTAACTTCAACGCTCATTTGTCTTAAGGAATCTAACCGCTGCTCTTCAGAAGACAGGTGTCTCAGAAGTCAGGATGGGGAGCACAAACTCTATTTCTAAAAAGGCTTTACGTTAATTTGTCAGTCACCTCCATCATCTCTGCGCTACAACAAGCATCAGCGGCGTGATTATCCACCTCATTTCCCACAGTCACCCCTGTTAGGGACTCGCAAATAAATCTGACAAATCAAAGGCTGGTGTGACTGGGGTTTGGTTGCATCATCAGCTGGAATGCATTTTTTATTTTAAGATGTTTTGGTTGAAATCTTTATAGAGGGTGTGTGTATGTGTGTCGCGGTGAGGACAGATGGACGCTGCGGATCATTAAACACACATGAAGGACGGGCAGGAGGTTGATTTGCTGCTGGCCTCGTCTTCATCCTCCCGTGTTCCCGTCATTTGCCTCTTCCTGTTTGACTAATATTATAACACAAAAACACCTTTTATGTTTGTCACTCTCATCTGTCTGATTTTTTTTCTTCCTCTTAGTGATCCAAGTGGGCAGAGGAAAGACCATCATCATCACCAAAGACGAACTGGAAGGTGAGAATCATTTAGAATTTTTTTTTTTTTCATAAATGGGACATTTTCATGGAGCATGTTTTTCTGTCAAATGTCACACCACCTCTTCCAGCTCGCCGCAGGCTCGTGTCAGTGTCGCAGCTTCACAATGAGCTGCAGTAAATGTATCGAGGTGGCAATGAACATTTGATACATTTACAGAAGCAGAAAAGTGAGGAGACACCCCCCACCCCCCCACTGATGTAGTGGTAATGCACATAATGGCCCGGGGGGCAGTGAAAGCCTGTGAGGGGGAGTGATAACCTTGACAATGAGACTCACAGATGGGGTGATGAGAAAGGAAGCGGAGAGGGAATTTGTGTTCAAGGATGCCACGGGAAAATAAGATGTGGGCTGCAGTCTGTTTTCTGATTGGTGGAAGACATTTAGACATGCTTCTGTGCAGTATATCACATATTTTTATGATGTACACTAAGAAAAAACTGAACAGCTGTTGGCACATTTATTAATTTAATTTGTTTTGAATACACATGTATGCAAAATGTTTTTTTTTTTTTTTTAATGGTGACAGCTGTCAGGCAAACTTTATTTTATTAAATAAATTCACAGCTGCAATTCAATAAATATTACTGGAGCAAAAAAAAAAATCCAACTCAAAATTTCCAGGGATTTTATTAAATAAAGTTCCAGAAACAGAAAATATGTTCATCTCTAACAGATCAACTCGGTTTAAAGAATTCACTCAAACAAACATCTGTTCTCTTTCATTTATCCTCATGCAGGATTTTTCTTTTGAGTAGTCTGGTGTCATATCAGCTCTTTCATACTTCAAACTTTATAATTAACAAACAAAAAACATGAGTCTTAAAGACCAAAATCGATCATCTAATATGCCGGATTTCAATCAAAATTCAAAACTTGTCCTATTTTTGGACATATTTTCTGCAGTGTGGCAGTAGTTCATCAGAAATTCCCCTCTGAGTTGCAGGTGGGATTGTTGGCCTAAAGCAACTCCGCCCCCCCTTCCCCTCACTGTTGTTAAGAGGTCAGGGCAGGGAGCTCATGGTCCCCCAGTGTATTCTCTACATCACAATTACGTTCTTTTTCAACGACATTTTGTCGTGTTCTCCAGATTCCCAACAATGTGAACAAAGAAATAATCAAAAATGTAGATTTGAGTTTAATTTTCTTCACACATGACCCCCAATATTATAAAAAAAAATTGCAATAACATTTTTTAAATCACAATTTTCATCTAAAAAGGATAGTAAATTGTATGCAAGTAATTGAATCAGCAAAATGATTAAGTTTCAGTTTGTTTTTGTCTTCATATCAAACATGCTTGAATCACATTATTGGGACTTTTGATTAAATATAAGTTTATTTAACATTTCAATTGAATTTTGTATGTTTTGTAAGTTAATTTATTAAAAACTATGAAACCCAATCATAAAGTGTATCATTTTATTTAAAACAAGCCTTATTTTAAATAAAGTACATCGTCTTCATTACTTTTACCATATGTTTAAAGTTTATTTCTATTCATGACGTTTAAAATCTTGTCTGAAAGCTGTATAATAAAACACAAATATTGTCATGTCTGCAACCTGAAAGCATGTACCTACTAATATGAAGAAAAAATAACTGAAGACTGATCATTAAGTCATCCCACGTTATGTTCAGTTTTTATCATTTATTTGGATTTTATTTTGATTTTCAATTCAAATTGTCATTCAGCCGCATTTTCTTTATATTTTGGGGGTTTTGAAGTGTCATTTTGAACTGTCAAATGTGAGTTTATTTATTTTATAGGGCATTACTTTTGTCTGTTAAAAAAAAGAAGAAGAACTTTATTATTTTACTTTTCAACTAGTTAGCCTCTTTAAATGTATTTATTGTTGTGATTTATTAAAAACATTAGAAATATTAAATGTTCCGCCTCGTAATAAAACCTGCACAAGTTCATGGTTTGGTGTAAAATGCCTGATTTATTTAAATACATCTCACAAATGATCATAACTCCCTTTTTTTTGTAATATTTTAACATTAACTAGACTTGAATCAGAATCTTTATTTCTTTTGATTTCATGAACACTCCCACAAAAAGCTTCTCATTAAGTGAATTCCAGGAAGACGCACAGCTCAGGGAAGTTAAGCAAATAAAGAAACTTTTACAACACTTGGCGGCAAAGTTAATGCAAGACAAATCTATAAACATTGATAAAGACAAATGGACAAAATAAGGTGTGGAGATGATGCAAGAATGCTTTTAACAACACGTTAGAAGATGTGGAGGTTTTTTTTTTTTATTGTCACTGCGGCAGCCATCTCTGATTCAAACAAGCTCTCTGGAGTTTAACCTGCACTCAAACACACACACATGAACCTCCAGCCTCTTCCAGATCAGCATTTCTGAAATGATTGCACTCTCTCTGCTGTGGAACTCCGGTGTTATCCACACCGCTGCACTGCTAACTCTTCAGGGGATGCAATCACAGAGACCCGCAGAAACACAGGCAGCACAAAAAAAAAATGAAGGATTCCAGCTGAATCTGAAGACGGCCTCGCTCCTTGATCTCCTTACAGGGTCGGTGAAAGTGTGCTGAATCAAATACAAGTGTGCTGAGTCATCTTTTACTCAGGTGATTACTGAAAAGGTGGAGCTTATCTCTCCAGATCTGAGTCTGTATCAAATCCAGTGGATGGAACTTCAGCGCTTTAAGAGGAAGCGTGAAGAAAAGCTGCAGCGGCAGCACCTTCTTGTCTTGTTTTCTCTTCATTTTTTCCTCCACACATTTTTGCCGTGCAGGTCAGATTAGAGTTCCTCTTCCTCCCACCGATGTCCATGCCTGCGAGGTGAGCGACTCCTACGTAGTGTTGCGGTGGACCGAGCCTGAGCCCCGAGGCAGAGAACCGCTGACCTTCTACGTGGAGCAGGTCAGACTCCCGAAGATACACAAACAAAAAACATCTGCTTAGGATGCAAATCATATCGCTGTGCACCACTTTCAAGAGAGGAGAAAAAAGAGGGACTTTAAAGAAAAAACGATTTAAGAAAATAAATAAATAAATAGCTTCTTGTGCACACCAGATAGTAAATCGTGTGGTGTGCACACCACACGATTTAAATTTCAAATTAATACTAAATAAATAAAATGTTCTAATTATTAGACATTAAAACCTGAACTTTCTGTTAAAAAAAAAAAACATCCTTGACTCACTAATATCACAATCTTAACATCCTGACTTCAATATGCACAAACTGCCACAGGAACTGGATTTAATTGACATTTTATAAGTTACTCGGGTAATAAACCTGTCAAATGGATCTGAAATGACTCAAAGCAACTGTCTCATCCTGCTTATATAATGAGAGGAAACATTCAAATACCCCCTTTGCCCTCAGGTCTGAACATTATAATCACTTCTGGATTCTTCATTCTGTTGTGTTTTCCACCTGAAGCTAAAACAAACGCTGTATATTAAAGATCCAAAACTGTTTTTTTTTGTCTTTCTATATTAAAAAAGTACCTTATTTGTTTATGCATGGAGCAGCCAGTCCTCTTTTTTTCTTTGTCTGCAAACTAATGGTGGATCAACTAATGAAAAGAAATTAAAATGGTTGAAGTTGAGCTCCGTCTGAAAAATATTTAAAGGTTGTGGGATAATGAGAGTGTCCTCGCATTGAGACATTTTTTGTGTGTAATGATTTGTTTGGATCAGTCCTTGGCGGGGCAGACCAGCTGGGGCCTGGCCAGCATGGACGTGGTGGTGAGCTCTCCGAGGTTCCCGGTGTTCGGCCTGGTGAAGGAGAAGCAGTACTGCTTCAGAGTGCGCTCCGTCAACAAGTACGGCGTCAGCGACCCGTCTGAACCCAGCGCACCCGTCTCCCTCGCAAAACCACAAGGTAAGAGGATATTTCTGTTCTCGCTGCTACCCATTCATTACCCTGCCTTCTGCAAAGGTCAGTTACTTTCTGAGGAACTCCGCTTTCAGCATTTCCCTGTAGCTTGAGCTGCTGATGCAGGAGCTGCTGGATCTGAGGGGACTTAAGTGTGCCAGTTTACACTCGCTTTCTTTTACTATGCAGGTCATCAAAACTTTTTGAGCTTTGAAAAGAAATATGCACATCACCTTTGACCCGACTGTATTACACATACTATTAATTATTCTTATGCTGTTCATTTTAACTGTATTTCTACATTATTGTTTTAACTGTATTTATTTTCTTGTGATGATGCCTTTCAGCCAGGTTTCCCTTCTAATCTCAATATTAATTTTTTGGTAAAATAAAGGTTAAAAATCTAATTTATTATTTTATCAAAACTTAGACTGTTCCTTTTTTTGTCTTAATTTATTATTGGCTTCCAAAAAACAAAACAGTTTGGTGACGCATTATTTCAGAAACGTCAAATTCTCTCTCTTCATAATATTAATATTTTTTAAAATCTGTGTTTTTACATACTATATTCTGTTTTGTGAAGGGGATATGCCTGAGCAGTTCTCAGCATATTTTATGGTTAATTTACAGCTACATTCTAATTTATCCCTAAGTATCTCATTTCTCAAGGTCAGTTTTCAATTAAATTTTGGGCAGTAAAACGTTGGAATAAATTCCCTTGTGCAATAAAACCCCGCAACGCTTCAAAGTGTTTAAAAAAGCATTTCATTTCTGTTTTTCAATGAGTCTTCGTTATATTTGTTTGATTATTTTCTCAACTAAAATGTACTTGTTTTATCTTATGTCATACTGTTTTTTAAATCTTAAAAATATTTCACTTTCATCCCAATAGTGTTCTTTTATAGATTGTATATTTATGCTTTCTGTTTTTAATTAGATTTTATTGTCATTTTTAGACAAATCCTGCTATTGGTGAACCACTAATATATGTATTGCCACTTTTTTCTTTAAAAACGTTTGGAATATACATGAATGTTTGATTCTTTTGGGTGGAGGCCTTGAATAATCCATTTGGATTTTTTCCTCTCCCTGCACTGTACTTGACTTTCTTTTAATGAATCCTTGTTGTGTATTTTATTTGCGCTAAACAAACTTAACTAAACTAATTATTTTAACTTTTTAAATACATTTTTCTCTTCAATTGCTTTTGTTGATGCGTCAAAGTTTTCCCAGTGTGACACTGAAGCTGATCTGTTGGCACAAAAAAATCTAATGAAAATCTCTTCCGGATATTATCACCTGAAAATAGAAGCTGTGTCAGCATGTGAGTGAGTTTCCACAGCTAAAGCAGTTGAAAGGTAAAAATAAAAATGCAGGAAGTCGGTCTAGGGCATAGAAACCAGAGACAGAGTTTGTTTCTAACCCGATGATCACATGAGACCAGAAGTCTACAACCTTTAATGCTAAAAGAGCCACTTGATTCTGTTTTTAGTGACCAAAATCCAGCCAGAGCCGTAAAATGCCACCTCACCGTACAGAAAAATACATTTTGTTTATGTGTGTGTGTTTATCAAACCGTTTATTCATAAATTATAGCCTTAACATATTTGTAAGACTTTTATTATAACAGCATTAACAGTTTCTTCTTCTTCTCCTTTAGACGGCTTCACGTTCCTTTCAAAATAAAACCCACTTTGTGTCAAATAACATCCTCCTGCTACAGCGGATTTCTTTATCATTTTGAGGCATTTTCCTCTGACAGCAAGAAGACACTATTATGCAGCTGAAGATAAGATTTGAACATATTCTAATTACAAACATCTCTAACAGTCGATTACTTTTAACTATCATTTTGCTTAGAGATCTGATGTTTGTATTTTAGAGGACTGGTAAAGCACACGAGGCCTCCTAATAAAGTGTAATGTCAGCATTGGTTTAAAAAAAGTTAATTTTAATAATATAAGATAGGTTCAATTTAAAAAGCTAAAAAAAACAATTTATTCATATTGTTAGTGTTTTTCTTTAAAGCCAAAGAGTCACAATGGAAGAATAAAAGAGCTGCATGTCGGCGTATCCTCAGGTTGTAGAGCCCTGCTTTAGACACATACTGTCAGTAAAAAAACACAAAATATATTTTTTCTTCATCAGCCTTCAAACAATCAATAAAAAGCAAAAAATAGAAGCTCCTCCCAATGATTCTGCATGTTTACAGGATCCTCTCTTATTAAATTCTAGGATTACAGATTACATAAAAGGTAAAATGAAGTAACTCAGTAGGGATGGGATCAAAGAAATGTGCTTCTTCACCCTCCTTTTGAAGCAAACTCAAACTCTACTTGACTTTAGTTAATAATTACAATATTTAATTAGTCAAATGTGACATAAATGTGTTATAATATGTTTTGTCCTGTATTTTTCACAATCTTTGTAGAAATAAACCAGATCAATCAATCTTTATGAGAGTGCTTCTGTGTGTTAAAACTGCACCTAACAAAAACTTATCTTTATATTGTTTAAAGGTTGCAATTCTCGTTTTTATATCAGTTTTGGTTTATTTTCATTTCATAAATGATCTCATAACAAGGTTTTTAGTTATTTGTTGGTGTCATTTTTTTCAGCTGTGCCGGCTCCGCCTCCCTCAGTAATGGCCGTCAGAGACACCGACACCTCTGTGCTGCTGCAGTGGGAGGAACCCACAGACAAAAATGGAATTCTGGGATATTATCTCTACTACAGTGAAGCTGGTAAACAGGACTGGAAGACCGTCAACAACAAACCTGTGGTTAAAACCAGGTCAGAGTACGATACTTTTGTAGGATAAAAGCTGGTAGTGAGAAGAAGAATCCTAACTGATCGGATGTTCTCAGGTTTACAGTCCACGGCCTGAAGACTCGCAGGGAATACGTGTTCAGGGTGAAGTCTGTAAGCCGAGCTGGAAACAGCAGATATTCAGACGAGTCTCGCCCCATCATGGTCAAATCAGCTATTAGTAAGTACAAAAAAAGACACTAATGCAGCCTGAGTGCCTTCCACACATCCGTCTGCTCCTGATTTGTGATGCAGCTTCCACCAAGTGGCTTATCAGTCAGTGTAAGGCCGACCCCTCTGACTTCCTGTGCCGTCTCATATAATATAATGTGCTCCCTGCTGGCTGCGGTACAGTACGGTGATGACTCATTTGGCTTGCCAATCACTCCCGGCAACATTCTCACATCTATTCCGCTGCTCTGGCATCACCTGGGGTTGCATGGCACCAGCCCAGATCCTTGTGAGAAATACATTTTCATCAAATTGAGAGCAAGCTGAATGCATCCTTCATTGTCATCTGAGGATCCTTTGTGCGGCGCCGACAGTCGAGAACTTGCAAATCGAGACAGAAGCTGAAGTCTCTCGGGGAGTCACTCGAGTTTCCTCTTTTCTGTTCAGGCGGCTTCTCTGTGCAGATTTACAGCCAAGCAGGCGTTCTTTTGTTCCTGCTTGTGATTCCTGTGTCTGTCCAGATGTTCCCTCCGCTCCCTCAGCCATCAGCCTGCTGCTGTGCTCTGGATCAGAGATGGTGCTGGGCTGGAGGGCTCCTTCCTGTCACGGAGGGAGTCCTGTTCAGGGGTACTACCTGGATCAGAGAGAGAAGGGCACGGAAACCTGGCGGGAGGTCAATGTCAAACCAGCCAAAAAACGACAATTTAAGGTTAGTGATGCTCTCAACTCTATAAAATCCTTTTCAGTCTGACAGATGATATATTGAACCAATTATAATGAGTATCCAACTTTTTTCCAAGTGGATACTGAATTTGGTTTTATGAATTATTTGTTAATCTAATTAAGAGCTAATTTAATTGCCTAATAACCTAGACCAGGGGTCTGCAGTCTGAAGCTTCAAAGTCAAACTTTATTCAAGTCATTCACTCCGCCAGGCTCCTGACTACAGTACCCATAATGCTCCAACAAACCAACAACCGCAGTCTGGAGTCATACTGAAACATTTTGAGTTTTTTGAGTGCCATGTACCACAGAAAATCCATTTGAGATTAGCAAGCAGCCAGAATTCGACATATGGGCTCATAAAAGATTCTCTATTTTTTAAATAATTCATGGTACTTAAAAAACAGTAAGGGTCACTTATGCTTCGTTTCCACTGAGCTGTCCAAACCAAACTGGATTGGACCAGTGTGGTATTTTAAGCATTTCCATTATAAGAATAACCCATTAGTCCAGACTGATCCGTACCATTTTTGGTCGTAGGTCCATAGAAAAATGGAATGGACCAGTTAGGGCGGAGCTACTGTTGTCACACGATGAAATCCTTTGATTTTTCGGAGAGGTAGTTCGACATCAGCAAGCATCCAGTCAGCGCTTTTCCTGACTCAAGATCCAAGCTGAAAGTTTTGTCCTCTTTTGGGCTGAATAATTCTAAGCCTCCTGAAATCTACTTTTTATAAATATTAAATTCCTTGCATTCAGAATTTCCCCCATATTCGTGTGGGTTAGGGACCGGTGACACACCATATCTACAAACACGAAGAACCACTGTAGTTGCACCATTATGATGCACTGCTACGTCATCAGCCTAAACGCTACATGCACCTTGATGGTCCAACACTCAATGAAAATGCTCCCAAACCATTCTAAACCGGCCATGAGCTGACCCGTCCGGTCCAGACCGTTCAGTGGAAAGGAGACATCAGTTAGCTCTGATTGAATTTTAGTTAAGTTTAT
This sequence comes from Oryzias melastigma, assembly GCF_002922805.2. Classification (NCBI taxonomy): domain Eukaryota; kingdom Metazoa; phylum Chordata; class Actinopteri; order Beloniformes; family Adrianichthyidae; genus Oryzias; species Oryzias melastigma. The sequence goes on from NC_050527.1 coordinate 2,235,557, forward strand.
GGCAGATATATGCGGTAAAATGACGTGGCTACTGTGGTGCAGAGGTAGGGCGGTCGACCTCAGATCAGAAAATCGCAGGTTTGGTTCCCACTCTGATTCCCATGTCATCCCTGAGCAAGACACTGAACCCCACATTACTCCCTCCCGGTGGTTATAGGTTGGCGTCAATTTGGCAGCAGTGTGTGAGTGTGTGTTTGTGCATGAATAGAACTGTGACTGTGAAGCGCTTTGGTCCTATAAGAAAGCCTTTAAGTGCTATATAAGTATATGTTTTTTACCATTCAAAATTAGCAATGTGTTTTATGTAATTACTTCTTACATGATTCTAACTGCCACTACATTTGCTGCATTGGCATCCTACAGTATGTGGTGTCTTTTATTTTGAAAGGATGTCAAGTGAACTTCTGTCAGGAGTTATGAACTATTTTATATTTTGAAAAATAAAACATCTTTTCAGGTTTATGTTTATTTATGCCAATTATACAAAAGTGAATTTATATTTATCATGATAGCAACATGAATATTTAGCAGTGTCTTATTTTTCTAAAGGGTGAAGAAAGATTTTGTGACTTCTACTGTGAGAAATCAACTCAAATAACTCTTTAAGTGTTAAAGGTAAAGGTTGGAGACCAAAAAGAATCAGCATCAGTAATTAAGCTAAAAAGTTGTCTGGAGTTTGTTTCCTTCACTTAAAGTATTGAGAACTTATGAATTATTGGTTGGGTTTTGTTGATGTTTTAACATAAAGCAAGAAAATCTTTTTCTCTTTTCTACTGATGTGGGGAAAATGTGTTGAGTTAACAACACTGAAAGTCTTGTGAACTTGTGTTTGTGTTATGTGAGGTGGTCCTGAAAGCAGGACAAATTGTAAGGAGACAACAGAAAAGAAAAGATCAAAGAGACTTTAAAAAAGCTGCACAAAAAAGGGAAGGCCACAAATACAAGCAATGAACTTATATAATATTTTTAAGGTGTGAAAAACATAAAAAAAATACCTAAAGCAACACAGAGTGAGATATGTGAAGGTCAGATGCAATAGAAATCTGATTTATAAAGGAAATTTAAACTGATATCAATAAAAAAATTACAATAATTGGCAAATTTGTCAAAACCAACAAAACATTCTAAATCTAAATGCAAAAACGACTGAAATATTTGCCAAATAATACATTTATACAAAGCAGAATGTTCTTTTTCCAATCATGACAGTATTTGCTAAAGCTCCTTCACTCACACTGGCTGTGTCACTAGGCAACAAGCAGTGTCCATGGAGACCCAGTGGAAAGTAAAATCTTTGACCCAGCGAGTACAGGTGCCCCATAATTAGACATATTGCAGATATGTGACTGGCTGCTTCTGTCAGCCGCATTAAAGCCAGTTTATTTGAAGAGAAACTCCGTGGATCACTGCTGTGCGGTCTCCAGCGCTGCAGGTCACCTTGCCGGACAGAAGTTTTCCCATGAAAACTTGCAGCAAAGCAAGACTGTTCATTGAAAAAAAAAAAAAAAAAAACATTCAAGGTTTTATTTAAATCAACTTTCTGGCTTCCTGGAAGCAAATTAGACTTATCGGAATATTGATTAGACTCTGCTATTTGTGGTCAGGGACACTTTACTAATCTTGCTCTAATTAGACTAATAAATTAGCAAACCTTTAAAGAGAATGGAGCTTGTGCAAACACAACAGCGTAAAGCAACAAATTATGGAATATTAGTACTAATGTAAATTAGATGCATTGAAACACCTTTTTAATGTAGCTAGAGCTCATTGTTTTATGCATCATAAGACTGTCTTGGTTTAATATTCATCAATAATTTTCCCTTTGGGTTCATATTTAAAGCTGCATTTAGAATGTGAACCGAGCTTTAACACAAACCCCTAAATAAAAGCATCAGATTCCATAAACTTCACTCTGCACCGCAGCAGCTAATGGGTCATAAACAACCCAAACACAGGACAGGCGCATCCAGCTTTCTAATCTGAAGCAGTAATTGCGTGCAGTAAACTGGGTTATAATCTGCTCAGGAAGATGCACTCAAGTTGTGGATCATTTTAAAGTTTCCATCGATTAGAAAAGATTTATGTCTTTGCTTGAAAATGTTTCGGTTAGTGCAAATGAAGATCCGCTGTTTGTGAGTTTTATATGAGCATCCTCATAAAACAGTTTGCAAAACTGATCCTGCAGAGGAGGACAACATTTTATGCACAATTTGATCGCCATCTAGTGGAAGAGTGAGGTACATCCATCCATCTTCAGAACCCACTAAATCTCTTTTTGGGGTCGTGGGGTTGCTGGAGCCTATCCCAGACAAATTATTATTGGAAAGGGTTTTGACATATTTTTTTTTCAAGTTTTTCCTTTTTTTATATCTTCATGGATTCCCTTTTATTGAGGTGTGTCACCATATCCTGTTTAAAAAAATGAATTTTATTAAGATGTGTGTCTGTATCTGCAGGTTTCCAACTTGATATGTGGACATTTCTACCACTTTCGTGTTTTTGCTGCTAACCTCGCTGGTGTGGGGAAACCATCTGATGCTAGTGAAGCTTTTCTTTGTGAAAAGTGGACAATGCCACAACCAGGTGATTGACTACACAAAAACTGTTGTTTTAAAGTACTGCAAAGACAATTTGGAAACTTGAATCGTGATCTGTGTGTTTTTGCTGCAAATCAGTACTCTTTTATTGTCTGTTCTCTTTGGCCGAATCTGAATTCTTCCTCTACCCCTCCAATTGTGGAGGGATTTGGAGCTTTAGTGGTGTCCGAAATTGTTTTTTTAAGGGGAATTTGTAGGGACTTAAGGCTGTTTCCCTCCTCCGGGAGGTGGTTCTGCATCGCAATTTGCGCTGTGCTGCTGAGGAGAAACACATTTGTTCACGTGGGTGTGCTGTGAAGCAGAGAAGTTTACATTTCAATGTAATGACTTTTAATTTAAGGGAGACTTTTTTAAGCTGTAAAAGCGATGTATTTTGAAAGACAGCTACGCGATAAGGTAGATGGCCGACGATTATTGATGATGTCATCAAGAACGTCCAGATTTAAAGACACTGCAGTGTCCGAATGTCCTCCCAACTCCCTAAAAACTAAAAAACTATATAGTGCGGGACTATCTATAAAACCACTTTGGATGCCATGCTCACTACTTTTTTATCTTAACCTTCACTACCTGAGGCATTCAACTTTTCAAGCAGATTCTGAAGGAGAAAAGCAGCTTGAGCCGCTTTAACAATAAAAAAATTACAGTAAATTAAAGAACATATGCACTGGAGCTCCGGTGTTAAAGGGTTAATTTCACAAAGTGCAAACCTAATAAATACAAGTATTTTATGCCAACTATTTCTGAAACCACTGTGTTCTGATGATGATAATGTTGATGGTTTATTTAAACAATATATTCTTTTTTTTCTCACAAAACTGTTCAAACTAAATACATTGTTGTATTGTGGTCAAAATTCCTAAATCTAGTGAGCATAGATTGTAGAGAATTCTGGGAAATTTCTAGGGCACTCACTTTTGGAATTTTAGGGTATGACTGAATTCCTTCACTACTCACTATATACTATAATATATAGTGCATTGGCCATTTTTTAGTGCTGTCCGAATCTACAATTCCAAAATCAAGTGCCAGAGAAATTTCCCAGAAGTTTTTGACAAAAATCAATGCATCAATCCCATCGACGTATTATTTAACTGGACTTAACAAGGTGCTGATGTCACCCTTAGAAAATGCAATACCTCTCCTTCTCCCAAAATGAGGCCAAAGCCTGTGTCTTCCTGTTCGTCTGCCACCATTCTGATTAGTCCCAGTCGGTCTGGCTCATGTTTTTAGAGGAACTACTGTCGTCAATCATGAATGAGTTTGTTCAAAGTCCTCTCCCCTCTCACTGAAAGCGCCACAGGAGAATCTGTCAATCAAACATTGGAGGTGGGGCCATCTGATTGGTTAGTTTACAGCTTGAATAACTTGCAATAAAGAAAAAAATATCTTGATAAAATTAGGATTAGAAAGAAGATGTTAAAAAGAATGTATCAGAGCAAGGATGGTTATTCTGACAAATAAAATATCTGTGTATTTCTCTATTCCTGTCCAGTGATTATACAGTCAATGATCGATGCTCACTGCATTAGCAAATATAGACCATAATGCATTGTGTGTTTTAATTTTTTTTTTAAATAAATCATCCTTATTTTAACACAGTGAACACAGTGAAGTCACAAATAGACATCGTGAAATGTTTGTGTTGATTACATTTTCACTTTGTGAAGTCATATCTGGCATTTACGGAAAAAAATTACTGTCACTATATAATCCTGGACTATATAGTTTTTAGTAGTTAGGGATTAGGACATAGCTGTAGATTAAAATAGTTACACAAAATGGCGAACGCATTATATAGAGCACTTATGTAGTGAGTGGGAATTTGGACACTTTTTTCCCCTATAATTCTACATTTAAAGGGCTAAATATAAGAGTGGGGAGAATCCATAGGGAAATAATTTAAATTTGGCTTTTATCGTCAACAAAAAACAGTCAATAATCTTAAAATTACAAGTAAAAATGATTAAGAATATAAGGATAAATTATAGACCTACTTTTCATCAACAAACTGCTGGACTAGTTACCAAGAGTCTAAACTATTTTACAATTGAATGAACATAGAAAAATATTTTCAGCCCACAAATGCCTCTATCTTCTGTCACGGGTCAACAGACCCAGATGCAGGAAACAAACAAAGGCTAAGGTTCACAAAATAAGTCTTTATTCACCAAAAATCACCTCAATACGGGGAAAACTAAAGGAGCCACAAAAATAAACAAACTAGAACACTTGGGGAAGAACATACAAGACCAACACTGAGAGAGGAAACCTAATCAGGTGAGCGCAGACAGCTTTAAAATCAGCAGATCACAAGGAGGAGCCACAGACTGCCTGCAAAGAAAACACACACAGAACACAACATATTCATCTTTTTTTCACAATGAGATAAAATCCATCAAACAGAAAGAGACACTTTTACCTGTTGCCCACAATAATATAGCTGTATGTGGTCATTTACAGCTAAATAAAAAGCCAGGGATGTAACTCCAGCATGATTTGCTCATCGTGCCTTTAAAGTACACAGAGAGCAGTGGGGGTCGGCAGTTAAGTGAATAATAAAGTAGCTGTAATGGCGTCTAAACTAACAGCCCTGAGTTAACTTTTGGTATTCATTAAAAGTTTCCTATGAAAAATATTCTAATGTAATTCTGAAAGGGGATTCAGCATCTTGTTTTTACTTCAATAAAGTCTGCAGGAGGCCTAACTAATATCCCCACTGTGCATATAGTATGAGAAGTGGCTAAATCCTTGCAGAATGAGATGCTGCCCTCACTGTGCTCACTGCTGAGTGTGTTATATCCACTTAATTAGGACTGGAAAATTACACTTTTGAGGACAAAGTTGTGTATTTTACTTCAAAATGTGATTAAAACAAAATGTGTTGTTGTTAAAGGATTTGTTTCTGCATGTCTGGTACCGCTCACACTCATTTTTTTTGGCCATTAATATTGAAAATGGAGACGGTTTGAGTAAAAATGGACATCTTTTGGTGCACAGCTCATTAATCTTGGCAAATGGACTTTCCTGTGTTCCATTAATAATTTAAATGTGATAGAAAATCATTACACTAGTTGATTACAACATATAGAGAGCAGCTGTGGATGAACGTTTCTTTTTTCTGGTTTGTTTTGACTCCTCACTGTGACAAAAAGAGCAGACACAGATGCAGTCTGACCTGAAGTTTATTCAACTCCGCGTCCCTCAGGTTGCCCTTACGACCTGGAGTTCAGGGAGGTGAGAAACGGCTCTTTGGTGCTGCTGTGGGCCGCTCCGCTGTATGAAGGCCGGGGGCCTGTCATCGGCTATTTGCTGGAAATCAGTCAGGGCGACGAGTCAGAGAGCTGGACTCCTCTGAATAAAAAGCCAATCTCTGACACACATTATAAGGTGAGAAATGTATGCTCATGTTCTGACCCAGCAGAGTCTCATGTCTGCTGCTGTCTGAGCTATAAACCCCACCATACACAAGCACAAATTGCTCAAATATATATTTTCCCAGGTAAATGATTGACTTCTTTCTCGTGGCATTCAGGTGACGGGGCTTCAGGCTGGTGAGACCTATCGCCTCCGTGTCTCCGCCGTTAATGAGTGTGGAGTGGGCCGCGCTTCCCTGCCCTCCGAGGCTGTCACGGTTCGGACTCGACCCGGTCAGTCTGCTCGACGAGCATGCAGTTCTGTATCGACTTTATCCTGGTCGGGGTCGTGGAGGCGCGGCCGGCTGAGCCAGCTGTCATTAGGAAAATGTTAAAGGAACTAATGCTTTCTGCTGAGGGATGTCCCGTTTAATTAAAAGTAAGAGAACAGAATGACTGGAGCGAGACTGAAGGCAAGTAGGAGAAGTGTAACGATTGGAAGCAACAGATTCCTGGCAATGAGAAATGCAGTTGTAAACTAAATGCATTTGCATTGCATGCAATGCATGTTTCTTTTTAGTAATGACACTCTATAAAATTGACAAATTCTTATTTAAGATGACTTAAAATAAGAGAATATTTCAGATCAAAAGCTGTTCCAAACAGAACAAAATCCACCAAACTTCACATTGAGTTCCAGATAATAATAATTCCCACTCCAACCATCTTTAGATCTATTGTAATAGTGTTCCCAGTGGTCTTTTCATTATCATTATTACATTTTTTTTGGCAAAATTAAAATAAATTATCTAGAACATAGTTTAAGGAGTTCATTAGATATTGGTTGTGGGTGGGACTATTGGCACAGAGTAAGCCTGCACTCATTTCCCATCATCCCTTTGTTTACACTCTCCCCCACTAGTTTACAGCCCCTCACAACCTCAACCTATTATTTGCAGAGTCAGAAAAATGAGGAAAATGAAGACATTTACAGATCTATTTGTCTGCTAGTGAGTACATCAAAATGGAGCAGAGCAGGGAATGTTTTTCCCGCCGATGGTAGTTTGTGTGTAACAACTACAAGCTTTTTAAAACTACATTTTTTCGTCTACTCCTAATGCAATAATATATATATATATATCTATATAGATATAGATATATATATATAGACAGATAGATATAGATATAGATACATATTTGTGACAGTGATTATGAAAGTTTCTTATGTTGGTTTTGCAAAAAACCTTTGTAAGATATTAAATAAAAAAGTTAAAAATGAAAAGACATTTTGTAGGACCAATCAACCGCTCACCTGGGTTTTTCCAACCATCTGTTCTTCTCAGAAACTAAAGACATTGAGATTGGCGTGGACGATGATGGCTTCATATTTCTGGGCTATGAGGCCTCTGAGATGAACAGCGAGAGCGAGTTCCTCTGGAGCAGAAACTACAGCGACCCCATTGATGCTAAAAGGACAAAAACAGAAACCAAGAACAATCGGTAGGCGGTTTGTGTACATCAGTACTTTTATATTTTAACATCTTGAAGATTAAAGATCCAGCAAGAACAAACCAAAGGCAATTAAACAAAAAAAGGCCATCTTTCATGTAAAATGACAATCTCCAGTAATTGTGCTCATCTGCCAGAGAAGATTTACAGCCCACAGTGTGATGGCTGACGGCCTCTGCTTCATGGTGGACAGATGAACAAGAAGCTCTATATATGCATGTGTCACTTTTTTTTTTCCAAATCTGCCTGTCAGGTCGGTTCTCACCTTCAGAGACCCGTCAGTGGAGGATCTGGGGCTCTACACTGTGGAAATGAGCGATAACCCCCACCTGTCATCCAGCTACGATTTCACAGCTGAAGGTACAGCCACAGCGCGGTGAGGAAGCGGCGAGTGAAAGTTGGTGGAGAAAAATGGCATCTCATTTGTCCCTCCCCACCCCCCTATTTTACTGAGGAAGCTAATGGCAGAAGAAAAATACAGAGCTGTCACTTTCAAGGGTTAATGAGCTTTCCCACCAAGCAAGTAATTACACGCCTCACAGCCATTTCCACAAGGTCACACATCCGAACAAAGCATATGTTCCCGGTTTACTTTTCTGCTTAAACGTGTTGTGTTTGCTGCTGCTTTGGTCCAGATCACCGATGAATTAACCTTCTGCTTCTTTCTTCTTTTTTTTTGCAGACCTTGATCAGCTTAAAGAACTCAGTTGGCAAGTCAGAAATCCATGTAAGTATGACTAAAATGTTGTATCTTGCAGCAAAATGGCAAAAAGTATCCTATAATTCAACTGTTAAAACTGCAAAAACTGGATCTTAAGAAAATAAAAAGACTTGTTTTAATATTTTAAAAAATCTGTCTTGAATAGAAACAATCTTAAGAAAGTTTTCAGTTGCCAAATAATCTAAGTTGGAGAAACCATGTCTTAGGAACTAAAATATTTTCCTTAAAGTCCCACTCCAATCATCTTTTGATGTACAGTAAAAGTGTTCACAGAGGTCTTTTAATTACGATTATGCCATTTTTGAGCAAAATTGTAAAAACCTGTGTTGTTTAAAAGAACATAGTTTCTGCAGAGTAGTTAAAAATTTGCCTCTTCTTTCATTTCCCATCATTCCCATAGCTTACAGCCCTTCACAAGCCCTAAATAACATTAGCGGTGCAACAAAAATGGCGAGCAATATTGAATCAGTCCAACTGTCAGTGAGTCAGATGCCAGGAAAACAAAGATGTACATGGATCTATTTGTCTGCAAGTGGAAGCATCAGGAGCAGAACAGGGAGCTTGTGGCCTTCCAACTGTAGTTTGTTTGTAACAACTACAAGCTCTTTGGAACTGCATTTTTTTGTCTGCTCTGATGATTCACAGTGAATTGAAGAAAGAAATACTCAGAAATCCAATTTAAACCGTAATCTTCTTTAAATATGTTCTCCATGGTGAGAAAAATACGACAAGAACATGTAAAAATACCGTTTTCATTCAAGTGGGTCTCTAAAATAAGAATCCTTTCTTTATGCTTATTTAAAGAAAATCTTCCAAATTTTAAGAAATCCACTGATCAATTCATTCATTTGGTAAACTTTGCATTCCTCTGAACATTAATTGATCTGCTTTTGATTCCTCTTGCAGTGATAGCGTTAAAGTCCGGCTGGGAGGTTGAAGTTTCCGAGAAAGGCAGCGTTCGTCTTTGGCTGCAGACCGAGAGTCTTAGCGACGCTGCCGAGCTGCGTCTGATCTGCAACGACCATGAAATCTCCAGCACTCCGGTGGGTCCTCCTGCAGCTTTAGTCTGGGAAAAAGGACCGAGTTCCTGAATTCAGGCCACTCCGTAATCTTTGATGTGGATCTGTTGGGGTAGAAAAATGTAATTTGAGTTTTGTGAAGTTCTCAGGTTGTTTCTGTGTCTAAAATGTCCTGGTTGTCTGTTTCAATCAGAAAAAAATATTAGAAATTTCCATATTATAGGAGTTGTAACAACTTATCCTCATCAATAAAAACACATCAGAAATTTTTGATAGTAGTAAAAGTAAAACACCAATTTTAAAGCATGTTTGTTTTATTATTTTATTATTTTTGTATAGCAGCTTTGCTAGATTTAAGACATGAACCTATTTGTTATTTGATTTAGTTTCAGAAAGGAAGCCTCATTTAATGTTTTAAATGTTTTATCCTTATTTCAGTCGATGATTCACAGATTTTTGAAATGTTCCAAAAATATATTGCAAATAGAAGTAGCCTAAAAGTAGGAAAAACACTAACTAAACACTAAATCAACATTTTGGGCTGTTGACCTCTATAAATGGGGACAATTATTAGTTACCTCAAGCTAACTTCACAGTCACTGTCAATCACAGATCTAGACCACGCCTCCCCCGCTCAGCCCACATCCCCCCTAGCCCCGCCCACTTTCTTGCATTTTTCAAATCTGGGCTGAGTGGAGTCAGCCTCCAACTCAACTGTTTGGTTTCAGAGGAAAATCAATAAAATAATACAATTTTCAGTCCATGCAGCAAGTTATTTTACTGATTAATACATCTTAAAATAAGATATCAAAATCTAAAAACATGGAGTCCAACACAAGCGTTAAAAAACAGGAAAAATAAGCTTAAAAAAAGCAAACTTAGAATTATCTATAAATTAATTTGAATAAGTATTTTTTTGCTAGTTCTTAGCAAATTAACCGGTAACATTTTTATGTACCTAATTGTAGTTTATTTTGATTGCAGTGACGAAAAATAAACTAGTATACGTGCAAATGATTTCTTTTAGAACAAAACGTGAGCACAAATGATCTTGGATAAATCCTCATAAAATTTCAATCCATCACTTATTCTTGTGTCATACATCTAATTTTTTGCTTCCAAATGAATGACAATGAATATTGTATACTATGTCAACCTTTGATTGAACTTTAAAATGGCATCCTTCAAATAGAACCAAAATTTACAGTAAAATTTGAGGTTTAAATATTTTGTTTTTACTATTACTAGAGTATGGAGAAAAAGGATTTTGACTAATTTTAATAATAATGTAATTATTTCGAGATCCCAGCTCTTAATGAGACAAAAACAAGTCTTGACTGTGCTGATTTCTAAATAAGCTTGCAAAGCAAAGAGAAGTTAAAACTATTTAAAACCTGGTAAAAAAAATGTCTAAAAGTATTATTATAGTGTACAGTATATTTTTTCATTGCAGTGAACTTGTTTTAGAACTTTAGAACTACAAATGTCTGTAACGTAACATTAAGCATCAAACGCCTATTATTAGAACTCTGGGAAAATATCAGGACTGAGACACTATTCTCTGTCTACAGCTCACAGGTGGATGAATCCATCTTTATGAAAAGTCAACAGTTATCCAAAGCAGCCATAAGTGTTATAATAAACAGTCTAGGACAGGAAATTAAGGTTGTCAGCAAAGATGAAGAGCAGGTGTGCAGAGCAGCACAGAGGACCAGGAGATGAGTTAATCTGATGAAGTCTGGCGGGGAGGAAGATCACCCTGAGGTGATGACGGGAACCGCAGCCACATCTGGCAAAACATCGCTTTTAGTTAAAAGTCGGGGAAATCACCCGTCTTCAAACAAACTAAAACATTTTTCACTGTAGATGCATTAGAATCAGTTGAAAACGATAGCAAGTGAATTCCTTCTTCTAGACATGCATGAACTACCCCAAAGTTAATTAAACTTGCTCATCTGCATCATTTTTGTTGACAAAAATAACCAAAAAAAATCCATTCTCATTATTAACCGAAGATGAAAACAATACAAATGATGAAATATGATGTGGAATGTGCTGCTTTAAAATACAGCTCAACCTCCAAAGGCCACAGAAATCAAAATAAATGTGGAAAAAAACCTCATTAAGCATGAATATGTGTCATGACGGCGAGTTCAAAACGATCATTAGTGCTGTCAGGGTTACTGAACCACCCTCCAGAGCGGCCACGGAAACAAACAAACAAACGCAGCCCAGAATATTCCGCTGCATTATGAGCCCGTATGAATGCTTCACACTCAACAGCTTTCAGTGAGTTTCATTTTTATTCATTCCATTATTTCCCTGATATCAGAGCTCTGTCTGAACAGCACTGATTATGCATTATGTCTCGGTGATTACAGCTGCGGTTTGTGAATTCCAAGGCTGTTTAGTTGATTAGGGCCTTTAGGCTTGCCATGCATTGCAGATCACATAGGCTGCTGACACCTATCAACATGCAAAGCAGATATTTATCTCGATGGGCGTAGAAGTCGTGAAGTCGCTCAAAAGCTGTTTCCTCCGTGTCCCTGCTTGTTTATGTGTCTGGAAATAAGGGGAATAATTTCTCTGCGGCGTGCACACGTTGTTCAGACCCTCGGACTCATAACTTATTCTCTCTATACATCAGGGTGCATCCATGTGGGATCATCTGTCTGTTCGTGTGCTGATTTGTACTGTTGCAATATTTGTTTGCTTTTTCTGCAGCACCGTAAAATCAACTTTGACAAGGCCAAAGGTCTGGTGGAGATACTGTTTGATCAGCTCTCTCGGGAGGATAAGGGCTCGTACACGGCCCAGCTGAGGGACGGCCGGGCCAAGAACCAGTTCACGTTGCTCTTAGTGGATCAAAGTGAGTCGTATTCATGCCGCCTGCATTATGGATCACAGTCAAGTATCAGCTCCAGTGATAAAGTAGCCAACAAAACAAGGAGCGGCTGCTCGGAAAATAAGTCGTGACCCAAGAGATGCTTGATAAATAAATCAGAAACACACTAATGCACAGACTGGCAGCTTATGATGGCGATTAAACAGCAGTATTTATTTAAAGTCCCACTCTGATCATCTTTTGATCCATTTTCAAAGTGCTTTTTAAGTTGTGATTATGCCGTGTTAGTCACGTTGTGTCATTTTCTATAGTTTCTAGGGATGTTTATTATTATTTATTTTGTCAACGAAGCGGGCCAAAGTTCTGCTGAACTTCACAGCAATAGGTTGTGGTTTAGCGACCTGCTGGATCAGAGCGATGTGTTCAATACCGTTGTTGTGACGATTAGCGGTGAAATACATGTTTACTTCCCCGTGTGAAAAAACATGCAGACGTAACAACACTCAAGAGCTCTCTTCTGTCCAGTCATCACACTGAAATGTTTAGTTTTGAAGCTCCCGTTCAAGCACCGTTCAGGCTCCTGAACCCTTTCAATGCTAGATTTAGCAATGTTGGAAATAAACAGCACTTTATTTCCTCAATCATACTTTTAGAACCTTATTGGTTAAGTCTCATTCAATCTATTGAAAATTATGTTGTAATGGAAATCAGACAATGTTGATTTTTCCCTTTAAAAATAGATAATTTTAATTTACCAAAAGAAAAGTACCATGAATTTGTGGGTAAAAGCAACTTGTACATGAAATATTGTTTCTCATAAATAAAATTAATTTTACCATTTTATTACAATGTAAGACGTATTAATATTCAGATGCAGTTTTTTAAGTCATAATCTGAAAAAAAGGGAAAAATTGCTCTGGTACAGTCTTGGAATGTATTGCGATACATATCATATCATGAAACACGTATCATATCACCAAACTCTTGCCAATATATATCCCAAGAGTTTTTTTGATAAATCATGAGATGTGTATCAGGATTCGTATTGAATCGCCTGATTCTTACCAATAGTTTCTGCAGAGCAGCAGTTTTTTAGCAGAAATTAGCCCCAGAGTTTTGGGCTAAATTGTTGCCGTAGTCTGTGCCTCCACTTCCCATCATGCCTTTGTTTCTTCCGGTAGCTTGCAGCTCCGTAATCTAACGTTACGAGGCCAATAAGAATTGCAGGCAATATTGAGCCGTACAGTTTAGAGCCCGATGCCAGCTCAGACGAGGAAAACGAAGACGCACATGAATCTGGTCGTCTACAAGCGAATGCAGGGAAATTGTCACAAACACAAGCTTTTTTCTACAGAATTTTCTGTCTGCTCTCGATTCACAACTATTTGAATAAAGAAATGCTCAGATATGCTATTTTAAGCTTAATTTTCTTAATGTATGTCCTCCATCATCCGAAAAATTCACATGCACATGTTAAAAACACAACTTTCATTGGAATGGGTCTTTAAAAGAGGTAATTCTTCATGACCACATTTGTGCTCAGTGGTCCCTGCTCTGAAATCGACCCCAAAATCACCTGTTGGGATTCTACTCATCCTGGCTTCTCTGTGTCTCATTTAGAGTTCAGTCAGACGCTGGCCTTGGCTGAGGCGAACCGGCGGGACGTGCAGAGGAAGGCTGGTGAGGCGTCACTCCAAACTGAAAATAGAACATCAACATTTGATATAATAAATGAGAGATTCCTCAATCCTTTGCAAAAAATCTCTCAGGTTTTTATTATGCATCAGAACGTTTAAGTAGGATTTCTATTGAAATGCTCTGTTTTAAACCTAAGAGAGAACAGAGTGAATGAAATGAGGTCGTCACTGCTTCTCATCTGCATGTTTTCATCATCGGAGATGTGATTAAGAGGTTCTGACTTTGTGTGTGGAGGACAAACTCCCCAGTTCCTGCCTGTGCAAGTTGATTATCTCACACAATGGTCACCATTTAAATTCAAAGGAGGTCTCCAAGCATGGAAAACCCATTCTGATGATTGAATTTAAAATTTAACTGCATTTGAATCCACCTTATTTATTACGTTGGCATATTTTACAATGAGCTTCTCATAAAGAAATATGTTTTATTGTTGTTTTTTGTTTGTTTGTTTTCTAAGGACCGTATTTCCAGGAATTCCTGACATGGAGTGTGAATGAGGATTGTGAGCTAACCATAAAATGCAAGGTATTTCTAAACATACAGTAATGTGTTCAGTGTTTACTGATCCTCCATTGCATTCAACATTAAGTTTAATATTTTTCATTCTGATTTGAATTTTTAACCATCAATGAGAGAAAAATATAATCATTTCAGCTATTTAATTTATCAAATTAAGATCAAATGTGTATTTTTGTAGGTTAATTACCACTTGAAGCACATTGGGGAGGATTTTTTTAATTTAGATTCTGAAATTCTAATTTGCTCCTAAAATGAAATAACAGTTATTTTCTCACATCCGCATTCAGCAAATATGGATCTATCAATTTTATAAACTAACATTAGTTTCAGTAGAAGAGAAGATCAAGTATTGACCCAGAACTGACATCAAAATAAATGTCTGGTCTGTTAAAGAAAAGAGGGAAAACAGGAGGTACATTTCAGTCATTTGATGGACTCCATTTTAAATGTTTAATTGCATTCAGGAAATGCTCTAACCTTAAGATTAACTGTATGATCATTTAAAAAGAGGCTGGTACCACATACATTTAATTAAAAAAAATAAAAACAAATAAGAGCAGTCAAAGTTAATGCTGCTGCCAAGGCTAAATGAGTAATGGCTGTGATTTTTTTTTTTTATTATTTTTGGCTCAGGGCAAAATTCTTTACTCAGTTATTGTGCTTTTGCATCAAAATGCAAAAGCAGCTGCAAAAATCCAGAATCCATCCACACAAGTGCTTCATTTAGACCAAAACATCTAGACTCTATTAAATTAAGCAAATAGAATCTCACATAAAGAACTTTTTTTTTGCTGGGGAAACACTAAACATCTTAAAGTGACAATTAAAAGCCCAAATGCAGCATTTATTTATATATTTTTTTACCAAATCTTATATTACGCAACAATTTTCCATTTGGAACATAGAAATTGGAAACATAAGACAGTAGCCCATTGCATCTTACAAATCCAGATAAACAGATAAAAAATCAAGAGTTTTAGGGCTTTCTTATATATTTTTTGTAGGGATTTATTTTTAAAAAAGCACAAGATTGGCTTTGAAGTACACAATATTTGGCTGCTCTATCAGAAAACAACTTTTATGAATAAAAAATGTACCTAAAATAATAAAATTGTTAAACATAAATTGAATATTTTTTTTTCTTTTACATGTTGAGATTATTTTTTTGTATGTTGTTGTATGCCACCTATATAAATCATTCCAGAAAATCTAAATGCAGCATAAAATCTTAAACAGCTTTCCTGAGAGATTGGATTTTCTCCCTGCTGTTTATTACTTGTTAATCTCTCATATTTTATTTGAAAATGACTTTAAAATTTATTTTTATTTATTTAAATTCTGACTCTTGTTGAAATTAATTACTAAAAAGAACAATTTGAATAAATTATTAAGTTAGATTTGAAATCAACAAAGCCTTGGACATTTTAGTCATCTGAAGGTGTTGTTTTTTTCTTTTTTTTTTTTTTTACTCCAGGTCTTTAACATAAATGTAATCATTACAATGATCAAAAGCCTTTTGAAACTGATTTTATTCCCGCTCACAGGCGGCCAACGTGAAAAAGGAGACATCTTTGAGGTGGTTTAAGGACGGCGTGGAAATCCCACAGGCTGACTATGATCCGTCATCTGGGGTCAGCTCACTCTCCGTTCCACAGGTACTGAAAATGACAGCTCTCTTTCCATGAAAGAGGATATGAAGTGACATTTATAAACTCTAGACTGTAAGAAAAAACCCAAGTAAACAGAGTGATGGGCAGCTCTTCTATGTCTCAGTGAAGTAAAGTCTTTTCTAGAAAGGAAAGATCAAAATGTGCTGATTCTTTTTCTTTGTCCTGACATAAAATATTTAAACTGATGTCAAATATTTGCTGTCAGGTTACGCAGAAAGAGGCGGGTTCATACAGGGCTGTGGTGTGTGACGGAAGGGGAGAAGATGTCAGCACTTTGGAGTTAGTGGGTGATGGTGAGACAGAACCTCCCAGTGTTTTCAAATAAAAAAGTAATGTATGTCATTTAAATTATTTTTTTTTTACATAACAGAGTATTGCAAGCTCCTGCAGCAGCTGAGTAAACAGTGTGGTGAGTTAAATGTCCTGTGGGAGTAAGAATAAAACACTAAAATGCAGAAACCAGACAATAACCTAAAAAAGCTTCCCGGTTCTGTGCAGCATTGTCTGCTGGTCCGCTGAGGATTCAGAGCTCCACTGAAGGTTTCAAGCTCCACTGCTCCTTCAGATACTACATGAGCTTCCTGAAGACCAGCTGGCACTTCAAGTGAGTCCCAGAGCAGGACACCGTTCACAGCCAAACAACCTGTCAATCAAAATGAGAAGAAACTGTTTACACTCAATATGGAAACTGATGGGTAGTTGAATCTGCTCCAACAATTCCAGCTTTATGAACTCTTACCAGCCACATTTTTAGATACACCGTGAACCCTTTTAGCCTTCAGAACTGTCTTAATCCGTGGTGGCCGAGATCCAACAAGGTTCTGGAAACATTCCTTAGAGAGTTTGGTCCATATTGGCTTTGAAGAAAACACAGACCTGAGAAAAATAACTGCTACACAAACTTTATATTTCAGTTTGTTTATGTTATTTATTATGGTAAAAGAATTCTGTAATTGTCTCTTACTTTGAATCTATTTTTATTGCTAATACTAACACTCAAAGACAACATTTTTACAGACGTGAACTTTTCTTGTTTTCAGCTGCAGTTCAGCTCTCATCTTCTTGACCATGTCCTCACGTCTAATTGCTGCAAAGTGATTGGCCGAATAGAAATTTACCTTTAACGAGCAGTTGGACAGGTGCTCCTAATAAAGTGGTCCCTGAGGGTATTTAATAAGAAACTAAAAAAACATTGTGTTTGTAAAGAAATCCTTGTTTTGATTCAAATTTCACTATTTTTTAATTTAGTTTTTTTTTCTTAAAGTGTAACATTCATGTACTTGATTCATGTGTTTTAACAAAATAAATTACACAGAACCTAATATTTGCAGCTAAGTAGATCATTTTTTTCAAGGTCTTTGAGGTTAAATTGATAACAAAGCATATCAATGTACACAATTAAGGTGTATTTTTGCACAATATTTTTTTGAGGTGATGAAATGAGTGAAAAATGTGGAAAAGTTAAGGCTTGGAGCTCCCCCTACTGGAGTTTGTACAGAAATCACTTAAAAAAAAGAGCTTCTAAAGCAACTGATTCCAATCTTTGTAGAGCATATATACAACTGATCATCAGTATTTGGCACAAGTTTTTTTCCTAAAATATATATTTACATAACAATTTTTTTTTGTAAATACGTGGATTTTCTTTCTCATCTCAGTGAAAGGAAAATTGACCAGGAAACCAGATCCAAGCCTGGCAGCAGCATGAAGAGCGTCTGGATTGAAATCCTGAACCCTACAGAAAGAGATAAAGGCAAATACACCTTAGAAATGTTTGACGGCAAAGAGACACACAAACGGTCGCTGGAACTATCAGAAGAGGGTACGTGGACAAAGCTTTTACAGTTTTTAAAACACAAAAAAATACACTTAATAATGTTGTGAATATCCAAACTGTTTTAGCTTTTGCTGAAGCCCTGCAGGAACACCAGAGGTTGAGGTAAGGCTTGTACTGAAGTGGCATCCTGCATGGCTTTCTGTGTCACTAACCGCCAGCAGTGGTCCATTTGATGCTGCCTATTCAGGGCAGAGTGTTTTTGAATCTGTGTGGACCCTTTAATTCTGTGAAGGTGGTGATTGAAACAAGGGTTTTGTGCTGGAGCGTGGAGAATAAACGTCTCTTTTACTTGTAATACTTGGCTGAATCAATGCTAACTTGCTAGGCATACAATGTGCACCAAAAGCAGGTTAACAAGAACATATTTTAGCATTAGTACGGCACACAAGGTGTACAATCATGTTTTTAGAGGATTAAGTGATCATGAATAGACTTCTACTTTATCCCTTTTTAATCTTTCAAATCATTAATTTGACCTTTTCTTTGTTTTAGGCAATTGGCTGTTGTTGAAAAAAGTAAGTTTCATATTTTTGAAAAGTTTTTTTGTGACAAAGATTCTTGGATTTTAGCTTATCTGTTGTTTCTTTGTTCTCTCAGATCGAGCCAAAGTGACCAAAGGTCTTCCCGATGTGGTAGCCATCATGGAAGGGAAGGTGAGACATTATCAGATCATTAAAACTTCATGATCGACCATCTGTAAGGCTGATCATCTTCTGTTTTTCTCAGTCTCTCTGCCTCACGTGCTTCATCGATGGAGAACCGGCTCCAGAGATCTTCTGGCTCCGGAATGATCGCGAAATCCTGGACCAGACCCAGTTTACCATCACCAAGGAGCCCAAGCGCAGCTCCATCACCGTCAACAAGGTCCACATGGAAGATTCTGGAAAGTACAGCATTTTTGTGCGCAACCAGCACGGATCGGAAACGGTTGATGTGACCGTGAGCGTATACCGGCATGGAGAGAAGCCTCCAGCCAACGCTGTGGAGATGGGTTAAGACATCAGAGTGGGAGATTCATATCATATTCATATTTAGAAGGGAAATAGTTAAAAAAGAAACCAGTTTTTGATTTATATAAATACAGTGAGGCCAAAAAGTATTTCAACACTCTTTGATTTTGCAAGTTGTCCCACTTAGAAATCATGGAGAGGTTGGAAATTTACATCCTAGCTGCTGGTTCACTGTGAGAGACATGACCAAAAAAAAGAAATCTGGAAACCCCATTGTATTATTTTTTAAATAATGTGTTTGTACGCTACTGCTGCAGAAAGGTATCTGAACACCTGAGAAAATCAGTGTTAATATTTGGTGCCGTAGCCTTTGTTTGCGATTACACAGGTCAGACGTTTCCTGCAGTTTTTCACCAGGTTTGCACACACTGCAGGAGAGACTTTGGCCCACTCCTCCTCACAGATCTTCTCTAGATCAGTCTGGTTTCTGGGCTGTTGCTGAAAACCAGAGTTTGAGCTCCCTCCAAAGATGATCTATTGGTTTTAGGTCTGAAGACTGACTAGGCAAATCCAGAACCTTGATATCCTTCTTACGGATCCACTCCTTGGTTATCCTGGCTGTGTTCTTGGGGTCACTGTCGTGTTGGAAGACCCAGTCATGACCCTTTTTCAGGGTTCTGACTAACCAAAGGAGGTTGTTCCCCAAAATCTCGCAATACATGGCCCCGCCCGATCATTTTCTCCTTAATGCAGTGCAGTTGTCCTGTCCCATGTGCAGAATAACACCCCCAAAGCATGATGCTACCACCCCTATGCTTCACAGTATGGATAGTGTTCTATGGATGATACTCATCATGCTTCTTACGTCAAACACAGCGAGTGAAATTAAGACCAAAAAGTTCTATTTTGTTCTCATCTGATCACATGACTTTCTCCCATGACTCATCTGGATCATCCGAATGGTCAAACTTAAGACAGGCCTGGACATGGGCTGGTTTAAACAGGGGAACTTTCCGTGCCATGCACGATTCCAAACCATGACGTCTCAGTGTATTACCAACAGTAACCTTGGAAGCGGTGGTTCCAGCTCCTCCTGTGTAGTTGAGACCCCATTAGGTAAGATCTAGCATGGAGCCCCACTCTGAAGGAGATTGATAGTCACGTTTAGCTTCTTCAATTTACTAATAATTGCTCCATCAGTGGATTTTTTTTTTTTTCCACCAAACTGCTTGACAATTTCTCCATAGCCCTTTCAAGCCTTGTGGAGGTCAACAATTTTGTCTCTGGTGGTGTCTTTGGACAGCTCTTTCGTCTTGGCCATGTTAGTAGTTGGAGTCTTACTGATTGTATGGGGTGGACAGGTGTCTTTATGCACTTCAAAGAGCTGCTTATGGACTACTTAAAGGCAGACTAACAGGTCCTTTAGGGTCAGAATTCTAGCTGATAGTCAGGTGTACTTTTGTGGAGCAGTAAAAAAAAAGAATATGTATTTTTTTAAAATAATGTATGTGTTTTCCAGTTTTTTTATTTTTTTTTAGATAATGTCTCTCACAGTGGACATGCACCTACGATGAAAACGTCAGACCCCTCCATGATTTCTAAGTGGGAGAACTTGCTAAATCACAGGGTGTACAAGCATGTATTTACTTCACTGTATTTTTGTGCTAAATACTGCTTAGTTTAGGTTTTTTTTTGTATCCTAAAAATACAAATGGGCATATTCTGACATTTTAAATCACAATGTTGGCAATAAAACTAGTGACGTAACTTGGTCACATTAGTATAGATAAACGAGCTGCCACAGCAGCCAGCCAAGCAGCTGGACATTAGCTGCAAAGCTAGCCTTCCCTCAGCAAAAAGTAGTCTATTTAAATGTACTACAGGTGTACTAAAATTGAGCCAGTATACTTCAAGTTGACTTTTTATATCTGTTTATTGTAAACTTTATATGTTCCAATTTAGTCTGAAGGGGAATTCACAAACATGATCTCTACTTTTTACACTGATACTTAAGTATATTTGATAAAATACACTTCAAGTGTTCTACTTTTTGCTCAGGGTTCACTCTAGGCAAAAGAAGACACATTAAAATATTGCTTAAAGTTTTGAAATGCCGCCATTGCATGTCGTTTCTGTGTTTGATTCTTCAGCAACCTGGTCTAACTTTAGGTACTTCCTGTGTTGAAAATCAAAGATGACTAAAACTGTCAGCTGCGTGTTGTGAATAAAGACATTCTTGATCAATCTTGTGTGCTTTTTTTTTTATTTAAATCATGTGTTTTTTTATTGTTGCGTTTTATTCATTCAACTTTATTGGTTGAGAAACAAAGAAACAAAAACTTACAGACAGCTGGTTAATAATTATCCCTGCTTTTTCTCTTCAGATCGTTTTATTATCAAGTCTTGTGACAAATGTGAACATTTGGTAACTTTCCTCTTTTGCAACGAGTGATTTTTGCCTTCCAGTTTAAAAGCACACCGTCCTGTGTGTCAGTGACCTTACCACCGTGTCCACCTTTGGCAGGTGAGTTCACATTATGAAGAGCAAAAGTCATGCAAAAACCAACTAAAGTGACTCTTTAATGAAGAAGAGATTTTGCTTTTAACAAACACATATGTGGAACAGCTCAGATTTGTGTTTTGTTTTAAATCCTGCAAATCTCAAGGATTTCATTTAATGTTTAATGCCTCTCCATCATCTGGACCGTGTCCCGATCAGCATGTATGGAAGTAGCTGCAGGTGAATAAATGCCATTTCTTAGATAGGGAAAGTGCACGTTTTTAGCAAATCCATTTTATGCTTCTTTTTATTCCTGTCACTGGATGCTGAGGTTTAGCCAAACAGAAGTAAGTGAACTCCAGGTTGTTCAAACAACAGTAGTTTGCTCAGAGGACTTTGTTACTCATTAGATCAGGTGCTGAGCTCCCTGCTAGTGGGTATAAAAGGATGTGGGTGGATGTCCACTTTCTCCACGTTGTGTTGCGCTTCACACAGCTGTCTCAGCCTCTAGCCGCCGTGGTGAAGGAAAAGCCCAGAATCTTTCAGAAAAATGGACTTCAATGGATCATGGCAGGTGTACTCCCAGGAGAACTACGAGGAGTTCCTCAGGGCTATGGGTAAGACGAGATTTTTTCTTGGTAAACTAGTGCATGAAAGTGCATGAAATAATACGACTGCTTTGCTCAACAGAATTGTCGGAAGATATCATTAAGCTGGCCAAGGATGTCAAGCCAGTTACTGAGATCAAACAGACAGGCAATGACTTCGTCATCACCTCCAAGACACCTGGAAGAACTGTGACCAACTCCTTCACCATCGGCAAGGAGGCTGAAATCACCACCATGGATGGCAAGAAGCTAAAGGTTCTTGTTTCCATTTATCTTCCATTTTTTGAGAAATTAACTACATTGATTTGTAAATCTTATGAAATAAGCAGTGGGAGACATTGTTGCCCTGATATTTATGCAGATCTTTCAACTTAAAAAAAAGTATCACATTTAAATCTACACTAAAGCAATGATTATTATGTTTCATAAATGTCAGTTTTTAATGTGTTTTTTCCCCCTTAGTGTGTTGTCAACCTGGAGGGGGGCAAACTGGTCTGCAAAACTGGCAAATTTTCCCACGTGCAGGAGCTCAAAGGAGGAGAAATGGTTGAGGTACAATACATGCACGCATAAGCAAATGTGTTTTAAGATCAAAATATTAAAATAATGCTTTACTGCACATACAAGCTAACAATATAACACTTTCTTTATTTGTCTTTTTTTCTATTCTTCCCAGACTTTGACAGTTGGTTCAACAACACTCATTAGGAAAAGCAAAAAGATGTGAATTTGACAACAAAAAACACCTTTTTAATAAAAAATGTGCTTAAAAAAATCTGTTGTGTGTCTGGTCATTTCAAAGAAATCCAAGCAGATTTGTAAATTAGAAAAAACTGTATATGCAAATTTATTACAGGTTTCATAAAAGTTTAAACAAATCATCTATTTTAGGCAAGTGTTTTTTGTTCATTTATTTTTTATTTTATTTATTTTTATAGTATTTTAGGCAACCTCATTGTTAGAATACTTAAAAAGCTTAAAAAAACATTTTAGGTACTGTTTTTCCCTAAATTTGGGAGAAAATGTTATGTTTGAAGCAGCATTTCCTGTCAAAATATTAGCAGTTTTATTCTGAAATTATTTTCTCTTTTTTTTTATTCAATTTTGTCCATGAACATGTCTTTGTAAACAAACTCCACTTTTTTATTAGCATCTTAAAAAGTTGCTCACCCTAACTTCAATTGTTTGACACAAATAAATATTTATTACCAGATTTTGCCATTTAGTAATTCTTTCGAAAACTGATTAAATGGATTGTGGACTCTTGGGGTTCTTCATGGTGGTACAAACAAATAGCTGATTGTTGTAACACATTTTTTTATAACTTTAGTAAGTCAGTCTAAAACTGTTGCAGAGGCACAAAGGTTAACTCAAAGTTTTATTGTACGCAAATGATTATTGCTTTATTGACTAAATCAAGAATAGCTGCATACTGGAAATGCTACTGCGGGTCTAGAACTAAAAACAAGTTCAATGTGGATATATCTAAAATGTTACTGTAAATTTCAGAATATAGAACACACAGCTTAAATATTATTTGATCTACAGCATAAAGATGACTCACCCTGCACTTTTCTCTGAAAAAATATCATTTTTTAACTACTTTTCTGCATTGTCTATGCATTTCTTCTTTATCAAAGAATACTAAATAGAAGTTTGGTGTTGCTGTGGATCTCTGAGATAGCACTGAAGCAATCACATGGAGCTCTTCAGTTTCCAAACAAAATTTTGAAAAAGATTAGACTGGAAAAAAGAGATTGTTCCGGTTTCTCCAGGAAGCCAACAGACCCTGAAAAACTGGTGTGAAAACCCAAATAACATGAAGCCTTGTGCAGCTTTGTTTTAAAGTTGAATGTTTCTGTAGCTTATTTTCACTATAAATAAATACATTTGATGAAGGGACCAGAACTGAACAGCTGTATGAATTAAAAAGTAAAAAAATGAAATGACAGAAGTTCTGATTTCTTATATATTACATCTGTAGTATTTATAAATGTAGTGTAATGAATGTAAACCATCCTGTCAAAAAAAAGTTACAATCAAAACTGTTGATTGTATTTCTACTCATGATTTCATTAAAAAACAAATGTTAAGTTTATCTCTATATTTGTGAGAAAAATTAGGAAATCATTTTTAAATTTAAATTATTCAGGACAAAAAAGTTTGCATGCATTATTTAAGTACCATTTAATTTTCCTTGTAACTAAATATGATGTTTAATCTTCACCATTACCTTCACAGAAAAACCACAAACACAGAGTTAGGGGGAGGGGAGGGATACAATTTTATTTTTTGATACTTTTTAAAAAACTTGAATTCAAGAACATTTCTCAATTTATTCAACTCTAATTGACACCAATCTTTAAAAGGGGCGATGTTTTTTTCATTTCAAGTGACATATTCTAAAAGGGGAAATCAGCCAATTATTTAATTTGGGTTACTTTACCATGCATGGCTTTGAAAAGAATCAAGAAACAAGCAGCACCGGGTTTAGCCATCAGCTAGCGGAAGAATAGCTGAAACGTGGTGTTTGTTTCTGTGATCTTTTCCTGGATTGAGTTCTTCCAGCATGGATTTTACTCAGGCACCATCTTTGTTCTGTTTAGACAAGGGTTTGGTTCTCAAACTAGATGCATCCATAATTTAAATTTGAATGCATGTAGTTTCTTTAAATCCAATTCGTGATTTGTTACAGTTTTTCTTGATTGGCACTCCACATCTGATCACCTTAAACTGTAATACAAAACAATAAAAATGTGTGCAAGACCTCTGTAAAGATGACAGTGCACTGGGTACTGACATATGGTATAGACCGTTCGTTTTTTTAACAATTTTTTTAACAAAAATATTCTTCAGCATTGAAGATAAGACACATCTTCAGCATGTCTTATACATTCAGTGTTAATACTAAAAATACTTTTGTCGGACAGGCATCAAAACAGCCTGCAAATGTACATATGCTACAAGTACTTTACACATTATTTCATTATTTACATGGCTCTTCAACACCAACTATCTTTGTTTTGTCATTTCTATGTTGGCTGTAAAAACCTTCCATTCTGCAAAGAAAAAAAAAATATCTCAAAGTGAGGTCCGAAACACAAAAAACAAGAATTCATTTCAAGTCCTTTTGCATCACAAAGTCAACAGCATCTTTTCTGCTGCTTGTGGACAAGAGTCTGATTGCAGTGCAAGGGGGTAGAAAAAAGACAGAGGCAACAACACTTCCATGAACAGTCAGTCTCTGAGGCAGAATTTGTAAACACAAAGACCAAAACACCATCTAAAGTTGGACCCCCTGAGGCCACTTCTCTCAAAAACTTCCTGAGCCCTCCCTCGTCCTGAGGAAAGGCATGCCGCCAAACAGAACCGGTCAGGTCCTCTTCCGCAAGTTTGGATGCACGCCTTGCGCTGACGAGACAGAAAGCTTAGGGGCAGTAACAGTACTGATTGGAACAGAATGTAGCCAAGTGACTGTATCTCATTCACCACTGGGGCTAACAAAAGTGGAAAAAACAAAGCCACCCCAAAACATCGGGTGTTGAAAAAGAACGAAATGCAGCAACACATTGCTTTGGTTACACAGAGATTGAAACGGTTTTCAACCACAACAAAAAGGACTTGTACAAAATAATGCTTTGATAAGAGTGTTGCAGACCTTAGACACGCCAAACTCCCATAGTGCAGTGCGCACAGCGCAGTAAAGAAAGGATACAGGAGTTTGGGGTCTAAGGTCCATGTGCCATTGTCTCTTACCCTTTGAGGCCACCTGTCCCTTCCTCACTTTATCTGAAAATAGCTTTTTTTCCTGCAGAATTATCGAGTGTCTTTAATCCAAACAAGGAATGTAACAATCAAGAAAATTACGGGGCCCTTAAAAAAATGCTACAAATGTTTATATTATTTAGCACCTGGAGCTTTGGGGTTCACTCCAAATGCTCGTCATTAAAACCTGTATGAATGTAAGGTGTCTGTCCAAAGAAATGGACCATAAAAGTAATGTATTGTTACGTAACGGATGTTACAAGCCCTGTTTTCTTTTGTGGAAAAAAAGTACACTCGGGTGGCTTTTACAGCAAACACTAACAACAAAACTAAAGCACATATAATCCAGTTAACAGATTACAGAAATAGACTTCATTAAGGACTGTATCAACAAGTAAGGCTTCAGAGCTGTAATATTTAAAAATTGTCCTTTAAAAATCGAAATAACAGCAAACCTCTTTTGCAAATATTTCACTTTAAAGCTCAGCCTAAAACCAAGTGTATTACAGCTCTGGAGCGTTCCAAGCAGATGAGCACCTAAGTGAAGTCACGGTCTGCAGATTGGCTCTCTTTAAATGAGGTGTGGGCGTAGCTCAAGCCTGCACTTTCAGTAGACTTTTGAGCTGGAACGCCATCATCTCCCTGTGATCAAAGGAGCTTGACGGAAAAGACACCCAGTGGCTAGGGGGCTTGGGCAGCACACTGGGTGATGGCGGCTCACTAAACTTGGGCCCTGCATAGCTTGGGCTGCCCTGGGCGGCCAGGAGTGTGTTGAGGTGAGACACCGCACCCTCCCAGTTCTGATCGTAGTTGGTGCTAAAACGCATGGAGGCATTCTTCTCTGCAGACACGGCCTGCCGCGCCTCCGGAGACCTGTGGTAGGCTGCGCCTTTGTCGCTCCTACGGTGGCCATGATTGTGAAGGCCCCCTAATCCTCCTGCTGAGACAGCGACTCCATTCTGGTCACGGCTTCTCTGTTTGGCCTTGACAAGTTGGTGGCTCTTCTTTTGCCGTTCAGGATGGGAAATTGGAATGTTGTACCTCTCGCCACCTCCCATGTTTCTGTACTAGGTGTCACCTATAGAAGTAGAAATCGTTAAGTGTAAACTCAGAAAAGAAATATATTTGTGAAAACAGAAGCGCCTACTGCGCAGACTCAGTTCGAACAAAAACAAGCTCAGGCGCTACGTGCAGAAACAACAGCCAGACAGGGCCGCGACGCCCCTCCCCCACTCGGCTGAAAAACAGCCCCAGCTCACCTCTTTGTTGGTGGTATGTTGACGAAGCAGAGATCCTTCTTTAATCTCTCTCCACCAGTCGGTCCCCAGGTCCTCGAAGTAGCTTTCTGTCTACTTCTCACTGCACTTTTCTGTCCAGCAAGGTCTGAGGTTTTCATGTGCCAATGAGCGATGTTTTCCCGTGGAACCGAGCTGAACATCAATTCACCTCGGCACACGATGCTCCGCGAAGTCGAGCTCCTAAAAGCAGAATATGCGGATTAGACTTATGAAACAATGTCTTGATGACCAATAAAATGCGTTTATTGTAATATCCTAAATATTTTTCTGCCGAACTAAATTAAAAACATTCAGTGGGGGAGGGGCGTGTAAGGAACTGCGTCATTACACACAATAAACTCCCCGAACCAGATTCACTTTTAACTCATTTATAAGCCGCAGTTTTCATTTTTCCATTACACACATATTACATAAGAGCTGCGCCATAGATTCATATTCAGTTAATTACAGACATAAACCGTTTTAATCGATGAAAACACAAATTAAATGTTATTAGCTAACATATTTTGTTTCATTAAGACGACTAGAAAAGTAATTTGACAAAACGGTGTCACTTTACTTTGGCACCGAACCAAAACAAAGAAGCTACTCAATATGGCGACGAGGGAAAAACTGGTATCCTTACCGACTTCTTCTTAAGGCTTGGTTGTTGAAGCCTTTTGTCAAAAGAAATATACAAGTTTAGCCTCTGGAATCCTTCGGTGGACGTTGTAGGAAGCACAGCGAGCTATTTTTCCTACAAATCCATCACCATCGAGGCTACGGTGGTGTTAACAACAGGCGTAGAACCGCCACTTCTCCTCCCGACACTAGATTGCAACAAAATGGACTCTACAGAACACATAAGTAGTCGGTCCTCGCAGAAATCCAACCAATCACCTGTCGAGTTTGAGTTGGACGACCAATCAGCGTGTGAGCTAACCTACGCAGTCATGCCTGTTGCCAGACGGGTGACGTCAACCACACTTCCTCCCCTTTCCTTTGTTGGAGATCGTTTGGGTATTTCCTGAGAGAAGTGAGAAATTACACCAACACCAAACAAATTCTGCCGATAAAAATCACTTGTTTTCACTCGGTGTTTTTATAAGAACAAGCCAGGAAAAAAAATACACAACAATTAAAGTTGCATTAGATAGAGTCGCCGTGAATGTTATGTAATGTTGTCTGTTGTGGCGTAAATAATAATTCACATTTATTTAACGGAGACCATGGTCTCTACAGGTCACAACATGTTTATTCAATCGCTTTTACTCCCCTAAGTTGAATGAAACTAGGCGTTTCAGCTTCGGTTTCAGCCATCACGTAGCACTTTGCCCATCCCCCCATTCCTGTGTTGTGTGGTCACAAAAACAAGCTGTTTTTTTTCACTGAAAATCCTCGTTTTAGGATGTTTATCAACACAGTGCACGTGGTAATAGACCATATTATTAACCAAAACAGCTTTACAGTGAACACAGAGTTGAAATTCAACCCAGAGACAGATAGAAGACAAACAAAGAAGTTCATGTAAGTGTGTTTTTTACTATGTGGAAGATCAGAACAACTTTAAATTAAAAGTTAAAGTAGAATTTTTTTTTCATTCTTTTGTAGTCTTGGGGAAAAGCAATGTTTATTGACAAAGACAAAAGCTTATTTTAAAAACGACTTTTAAGTACATTTTTATTTATTAATATATTGATAAAATTCACATAACTTTTGACATGTTTTATTTCTACTTTCATATATATCAGACTTTTTACACGTTCCTAAAGTTAGAAAGTCTCATACAAGAAGTTCGACTACTTTTTATTGTCTTTTGGAAGAACATTAACCACGTCCGTCACTTATTAGAAAAAAGTCCCAGTTGGTTAAATGGTGGAGAGCTAATGCGTTCACTATTACATAAATGACTTTTACTATTTTAAATGTACTGGTATTTGAGGTTGTGCAACAATCTTCACAGATGGCAGACCATGGAAGGAAACATGAAAGTCAAGGGGGCCGTGCCCGTACAGTGATCTATGTATGGAAAGTAGGTCACTAGGAGGCTTCTGTAGGTCACATGTCAACTGTTTGGAAAGGTTATCCATGTAAACATGTTGCAGATAGGTTGGGAAGAATAACAGCTGCTTCTCTTCTTTTTAATTATTTTTTATTACTCAAAATTTTACATATATAGCATATTTTACAAGTTTTTTTGTACTTATTTGATTCTTTAAGCATCACTTTCTCATCTAGTTGTGATAACTTATCACATTCTGTTTTTAGCTATTATGTTTTTACTTTACTTTCCACCTTCATTCTGTTTTTGTGCTTACGCTAAAACTTTTTGCTGGCTTTGACCAACAATCTGTTCCGATTAAGAAACATTCATGACACATACATTACATATGTTTTAGTTTAGGTACATGAAAGTTTTTCTTTTTGGTATTCTAGTTTGCTGTATTTTTCCAGATGAGTAATAAATGAAAGTAATAAATGAAACATGTAAAATCTAAAAACAATTGATCAATTTTGCTTCCTAACATGTACTGAAATAAAATTAGCCTAAAATAAGAAGGGTTAACTATGGAGCAGCACCTGATAAGGAATGAAAACTTAAAACTGAGAATCTGTCAACATAACCATGAAAATATAAAATGTGACAGCGATTTCACAATCCTTAAATACTTTTTCAGGATTGCATCAGTCAAAAAAACCCCTGTTATTACAAGTTTGTCCATTGTTGGATACAATTTAGGTACATATATGCAGTCGTGGTAAAAATTTTAATGTGGAAATAGATAAGAATTGGTATTAAATGAATTATTACACATAAAAACAATTATTTAGGTGAGTTAAATAGATTGTTACTGTTGATGAAAACTATCTACACTCATGTAACTCAGAAAGAAATGTATCTGAAGAAGAAATTGGTTTAAACATTTACATGCTGAGCTGTTCTCTACACGTATTACCTCACGGAAAGTTATCTCTCCGTTAGGCTCTGGGTCAAGTGTCCAAAGTCTTTCCTCACTATTGTACTCTTAAATAAAGCTCATCAGACTTTCTGTGCTTACGTGGAAGAGTAACAAAGTTTCCATGACAGAAATTCACCTCAAAAACAATGCAAATATATTTAAGTACATAACTATTACTTTTCTTCCTTATCTCTTTCTACAAAATTGAGAATTCATTTTTTTTCTTATCTCAAAATACTGTTATTTTTGTTCAATCTACTATTTTTCCTCCTTTTTTCTCCATGATTTGATTCTGCTTTGGAGAGATCTGGTTATCCGGAAATGAGAGCAGAAAATGTCATTAATGGATTTAAGCTGAGTCGGTCTGGAGCGGTAAATCCAGCCGTTGTGCTCCTGTCCTGGGTGGTTTCCATCCACCACCGTGATGCAATCTCGGGAATAATTGAACATTTCTGCTTTTAGCCCGGCCTGTTGTCTGTTCTGTTTAGGCCGCACCTGGAGAGCCAGTGACAGAGGGGGGTTCTTGTTGCAGCTGCACAGTCTGCTTCTAATTCTATTTCCTGCCTTCTGGCCTGTTTAATCTATTAGGTGGAAAGAGGAAAAGACACACCCATGTGGACCAGATATCACCGAGTTTATCCAAGGTCTTGTTTCTGTTTAACCATAATTTTAATTAAATCAATTTTTTTTCAAAACAAAGAAAAAAATCCCTTTGTATCATAATCTTCCCCCTGAATAATTACATTTTTTGGCCCCAAAGACAATCAAACACATTTTTCCTCCAAATTAAGAAGCTAAAATAGAATGCTAATTCCTTTTAGCGCCTCAGGTATGTTTAACTTTGTAACCTGATTAAAGTTGTTATTGAATGAGCATATTTTCCTTTCACTGGAGGCAAATTAAATGACCTAAAATGACAAAGAGAGTGCTTCAACTGACAAACTATGGAAGTTCTGATAACATGTTCAATGTGTGTACAGGGCCTGCACACTACTGCCCCCTGCTGTAGCTATAGCAGTATTGATTGTCTTCACCGTTAGGGTTTTCTGGAAACCAGAACAAGTCTTACTGGAGCAGGTCCAGACATGCATCCCACTGGATGTGGGAAACTGTGCCATGTTTGACAGTTTCATTGCAAATAGTTTTGGTATGTAGTAGTAAAACAGACAGATTCCTTCTAGGACAAACATGTCTGTGCAAAGCTTCAAAACAGAAAATCCTTTTTTATTTTTTTGTAAAACATGTGACTCTTACAATCAAACAAAGTAAAGAGTGTTTGAAAAAACAAGAAAGGAGTGGTTTTATGACCAGAGATTTTATTTTAGTTTAAAAGATTAGAACTAAAAAAGAACAAATAAAGAAACCCCAACAAAAGGTTGGTTTAAGACTGAAAGAGGACACAGTTCCTGCTTAAACTAATTATAATTAACACATAAAACTGTTATTTTTATGTTTGTTTATCATATTTTTTATGGCTATAGCTCAACGTTTTAACTAGAATGTTAGAAATGAACCATGATCTAATGTTAACTGTGATGGAAGCACGTAAACACTTTGAAACATTTTAGAAGAAATGTCTAAATATACTAATACAAAGTGGACTTTCAATGAAAGCTACACTGTGACACTCATTTTAGCAAATAATATATATATATTTGTTTTGTTTTCCTTGATGCACTTCATCTCCTCCCTCCCACTGGCGTCACATCCTTTTTTCTTATCTCATTCGTTCACTCACACACGCTGCCACCGCTCAGGTCTGGAGGTCTGTGCGATCTCACTGCAGCTGTTCTCCCGCTGGGAACAAAAGTAAATCACATCATTTCAGCCTCAGTCAAGCGGAGCTACGCATTTTACTTTCGGTGAGCTGTTGGGAGTACATTTTCTCCTTTTTTGAGGTAAGTCACAACTGCACTAACAAAAGTAACAATTTGATTTTCCTTTTTGTTTTATTTGCTTCTTCAGCTTGGTGGTACATGTATTGTTTGTTGACATTTAATAGTGTTAAAATGATTCATAAATGCCTCTATATGTAGCTGTAAAACTTCTTTTTTTCTCATTTCTCTTTGGTGTTTGTGGTATTTTGAAATATGGCAAAGTGCAACAGTGTCTCAATAGGGTGGTTGTCACACTATTTCTTTTTATTCTTCTCACGCCGCTTTTGATCTGAAAAAAATCCTCTTTATGTTGAATATTATAAAGTTTAAGTCACAAACTACTCTTCCTGGAAATTTTCTAAACACTTCGACAAGTTAAAACGAATCATTGTAGTTTGGAAGGTTTTAGTATGAGGCAGGAAAAAGGTGTTGTAATGTCCACACTGCATGCAGGGCAAATTGAGAAATTTCTCAAAATTACTTTTTTTAATATCCTTTGCCTACTTGTGGTACTTGTATAGGTGGTGGAGGGAAAGCCAGGTTGGTGCAAGGAGAACTACAGTAGATTTCAAACTGGAAAGTAAAAGTTTATCATCTCAGGTTTGGGGAAAAAAAATCTAGAAACCAAAACAGTTAATGAAAACTAGAAAGTCTTTATTGTTGTTGCTAAAATAAAGCTAAAGAGGAAACAAAAAAGCTCTGACACAGAGGATCTAGAGGCATTACATCTACAGCTGTTCAGCTAAAACTGCTCCACTGAGAACCACAGGAAGGGGTAAAAAAAAAACAAAAAACACAAGAAACCACAGCCAGCCTGCACAGAAACAAACCATTGGATACATCAGTTAACAAATGTTGCAAACCTAGCAATTTTTTTGAACTATTAATTCTAAAAATACATAATAGTTTTTGAGATTATTAGGAAAATCCTATTATTTTCTCCCAAAAGAAGAGCAGTGAGAAAGAGAGCGGTAAATGGCAGCAGTAAAAACAAAAAGAAAACTTGCCAACCAAAAAGCTATCATTGCACACTATCTATTTACAGTAACTTCCTTTGAGGTATTTTTTGTAATGTTCTCTGCAAGACTTAACACTTATAACAGTAAGGTGTACATGGTGTTTTTTGTAACAAAAAATGGCTAAATTTCTATTAAAATTGTTACAACTGTTTGATTTATGTAAAACAAACCTCAAACTGTTAGATTTAGAAATTTATTTTGCATTTAAAATCCTTAAAAGTTTGCATCTTTATTAATGTAAGTCAGTTGTTTGGGATTGAAACTTTGATAAAATTTAAAATAAAATGTGTTCACCTTCAAACATTTATTACAATTAAACGTGAGAGTGGCATCATCAGAGAAATTGAAAGCAGTGTTTTTCAGAGTCATGACGATTGGTCCTATTGTTTCTACAACATTTAAGCATTTTCAAATTCATTCTGGAAGACCATCCCTTATATGCCATCCTCACCTTGTACTTTATGTGTTTGCCCTTTCATCTTAATGACTTCTGCGCTCACTTTAGACTGCTAAAGCTCCTTTTAAGTAATGTGGTCAATATTGACAAAGGTTTAAAAAGAGGAAATAGTTTCCCCCTAAGTAAACAACACTTAAGCTTGATGTGAGTTATGCAATATATTAAAATAAAACAAAGTAAACATATAATGGCATTTAAATAAGTTAGACATGTTTCTAAGGAACTCAGAATTCCCTCTAAAACATCTTAATCCTATAAAACCATTCAAATCAAATGATACAATATCACTTTTACTTTCCTGAGACCCCTATCTCACTTGTATGATCCAAACTTTCCCTTAACTCAGTCCATGTTTCTGCCCTGTAGTTCATTATCATTCCACTAGGGGCAATGGAGAGCCTTCTTTCCTGCTCATTTCAAAATGGCTGCTTCCATGAAATCTCAAAAGTACTTTTGGCAGGAAAAGTTTAGTTAACTTTCAAAACTAAATAGTGAGAAAAACTCACGTAATGTTATTTCTTAAATAAAAGACTTGCTGTAATGAAAACATTCAAGTATTGTTGATAATTAATTCAGTTACACCATGTTAAAAATGTGTAGATCAAATTGGAGACAGTGGGTAAATAAAGCCTTGCTTCCACTGAGCGGTCTGGTAAGGAGTAGTACTGTACGTTTCATCTTATTCTAGTGAGCGTTTCGACTCAGTTAAGCCTCGCCTCCACTGAGCGGTTTGTTTTCACAGCACATGCGTGGTGTAGACCGCTAGCGTGTCATTGTAGTGCAACGACTAGAAAACTAACAACAATGAAGGTCATCCAGCAACTCGTCTCTTTCTTGCTTTACTTTTTGTACATCGTGTATAACATGAATTTAATGTTGTTTGAAAGAATATTGCAGGCGGCTAAGAATAATACTGCTGTAAAGAGGAAAGGGGAAATGCTAGCTTAGCGCTACATCAGTGCTTTCTAATGTTGTCATCACTTTTGTCAATCAACGCGCGGCAGCAGCGACTCCAAACTAACCGTCCCAGTCTATTTTTCTATGGACCTACAAGGGATGGGGGCCCTCAAGAGGTACAGTTTGGAACTGTTAATTTTACAATGGAAACGCTCAAAATACTGGAAGGAACCGGACTGTACCGTACCGGACTGCTCAGTGGAAACAAGGGTTAAGGGGCTTTTTTCCTGAACACTTAAAGCTGTTCTCAGTGGTCTTTTTAGAGATGATTACGCTGGTTTTAGCCAAAATCTGAAAAACTTGTGTTGTTTTCTTGGACATAGTTTCTGCAGGGCGGTCGTAGTTCACTAAAAATTTGCCTATTGATTTGTGACAGGACCACTACCATTTATTAAGCCTTTGCCTAGTTCCCATTATCCTTATATGTTTACATACTCTCCCGCTAGCTTACAGTTTCTCACAACCCCAACCTAACATTGGCGCTGCAACAAAAATGATGAGCAGATCATGCTGTATTCAGAGTACAGTTTTGAGCTAGATGCCAGCTCAGACGTGGAAAACAAAGACATACATGGATCTCGTCGTCTACAAGTGGATGCATCATGGGAGGGAGAATGTGGCTTGTTGTTATAGTTTTATGTCACAATGACAAACTTTTTCCGTCATTGCCTTCTTTTCGTCTGCTCCTAATTCATCACGATTTGAATAAAGTAATTCTTTAATAACTTCATTTATAAAGCACTTTTCATCAACTTGCTGTTGAACACAAGTTGCTGAACAAAAAAACATATAAAACATTAATTAAAACATTAAAAGTTGTAAGACACAATAAACAAAAAAAAACATAATAAAATGAACAAAAAACATGTCCTCTTTCATGAGAGAAATGCCACAAGAACAAGTTAAGAACACTAAAAAGTAATATTTTCATTGGAGTGGCTCTATAAGCTAACAATGTTAATACGGTCTATATCTCATAAAAAATAAATATTGTAAATTTTTTTTGTGGATTCCATCAAAGGGTTTAAAAATAATTTTAATACAAAAAACTCTTAATTCTTTGTTAACACGTTCAAACTCCAATAACATTTTTTTTAGTTACTTAAATAACATTGACATAGTCATATTGGAACATTTTTCCAATAATCATCTTTCCCTGATCTGTCATATAGGCAGCTGAAAAAAATGGACGTCAGTTTTGAATCGTCCAACAAGGAAACCTCAACACCAGCAGGCATGTACCACTGAAACACAATTTTGAGGCTTCATGTTTGGCTAAATATCACTAAGATTTGTGTCTTTCTGTCTCACAGCAAACCAGTCTTGTGAGGGCCTGGAATGCTACATGGTTCTAGAGAAGATAGAGAAGAGAGTCATCGGCTCTATCTGTTTCCTGGCAGGTCCCATCACACTGATGGAAAATGTCCTTGTCCTGGGAGTCATCGCCACTTCAATCAGTTTACGGCGGCGCCCATCTTATATGTTTATTGCCAGCCTTGCTCTGGCAGATGTGTTTGCCAGCTGCTTTTTCACCACAAGCTTCCTGGACTTTCATCTCTTCCATCGCAGCGATCGCCCCAATGCCTACCTGTTTAAGCTGGGCGGAGTCACCATGGCCTTCACCGCCTCGGTTGGCAGCTTACTGCTTACTGCTCTGGACCGCTACCTCTGCATACACCAGGCCTCCAGCTACAAACTGCTGCTGACTCGCCGTAGAGCTCTGCTGAGTCTCCTGGTTCTCTGGTGCTCCACCATCATCATCTCCTTTTTGCCTTTGATGGGCTGGCAGTGCCACACAGGCCTCACCCCACCCTGCTCCCGCTTGTTCCCGTACATCAGCCAGTCTTATTTGGCTTGTTGGACCGGCTTCACACTGATGCTTCTGGCACTTATTTTAGCTGCTTACACTCTCATCTTGTGGAAGGCCCACCGCCACGAATCC
The DNA here is from genome assembly GCF_002922805.2 of Oryzias melastigma. Classification (NCBI taxonomy): domain Eukaryota; kingdom Metazoa; phylum Chordata; class Actinopteri; order Beloniformes; family Adrianichthyidae; genus Oryzias; species Oryzias melastigma. The sequence continues at coordinate 2,271,640 of NC_050527.1, forward strand.
TCCATGGCTAGCTTCCAGGGAGCAGCAGGGACAGGTCAGGCCCGCATGAGAATGGACATCAGACTGGCTCGCACCTTCGGCCTGATTCTGCTCATCCTGGTGGTGTGCTGGCTCCCCGCGCTCTCCTTCATGTTGGTTGACGTCTCCACGGTCTTGACCCTTTCCGAACAGAGGGCGTTTGCTTTTTGCAGCACCTTCTGTCTGCTCAATTCTACGGTCAATCCACTCCTTTATGCACTGCGCTGCAGAGACCTAAGACTGGCACTGATGCATTCCCTGCAGAGACTTTGGGAGATTGGAAGGTGTAAGAAGTCTCAAAGGTCTGGAGTCACAGCGAGAGAAGACAACTGTTCTGAATTCTCCGACAATAAGATGCCACAAGTAGAAGCGACAGAGCTCGACTCCATCTCCAAAATAGTAGAAAATCAACCGGATGTGAAATAGTGAAGATAATTATCCATTTTGACATAAAAATGTAATACAAATGATGTATTTATGGACTGGTAAATGTTTTTGAAAAACTTGACAATATTATTACTTGTTTTTATCATCTTTCCTGTACAATGTAAATATTAATGTAAAAAATATCCTAAAATGTGTTTACCATTGCATAAAGGCTCTGTGCTATAGACACATATGGTGCAATAAGTGTCTTCCTGTTTGTGAGTCATTTTTTTAGGTTGATGAAACTAATAGAAATATAAATACATTCAAATAAGCTACTTGCACTTGAAACATTCTCGGTGTAAATATCACAATAATTGCAAACGTCATATATAAATGTCATGTTACTGAAAATTGCCTGATTGCTAAATGTGTTCCAATCACCAAATCATTTTCATTGTAAATTGGTACATTTTGTTTAAATTGGCTTTTATTTTCATAGTTATCAACAAAAGGTAAATTAAGTTTTTGCTTCTGAGAAGAAACAAAAACAAAACATGTTTCTGTTGGATGGTAGAGAACATGACTAAAGTATCCTATTGATCTTTAGTCAAAACCCAGAAGCTTCTCACATCATCTGAAAAGGCAGAAAGAAGCAACATAAAAAGATTTTTCAGCGTCCCATCACAGTATTATTATTTCACACATAAAAAATGTATCCAGTGAGCTGAATTTTGCCTTCACCAAGCACAAAGGAAAATAATCAAACACAGTTATTTTTTAAAAAACATGAATGTGTGTGGGCGACGTATGGGTCAACAAAGCTAGTACAAAAGTCTTTTGCCAGTGACGAGTCACACAATGAATTTAAGCAGTGCACTAACGTGAATGGGGTTCATGTTAGGGAGAGCGCTGTCACTGGGACCAGAACTTTCTTTACAACAGAAACTGCTGGCCTACTGCTGCTCTAGACTTGTGGCTGTGGATAAAATGCTACTGGAAAAGTTTAAAGCAATAAAAAAATAACGTAGCATAACAAAAATAAAGTGCTTTCATAGCAACAAATGATACAAAAGGGGGGATTTATTTTGGTTTACTGTTCGTTGCCTTGTTGAAAAATGAAATGTTGAAGGACACATTATATAAATTTGTGAAAATAAAACTGAAAAAATTGATTTATTTTAGATTTAGTTCACATATAATCCTAAAGTTTTCCATTTTATTCCCCAAAGACAAACAAACGAAAAAATGTATCCAGGCAGATGCTTTCTGGTTCATTTAATTTCTTCACTCTAAATATTTTGTCTATGACTGATTTGATAACCACGTTGAATTTGATTAAATCATTTGTTTTGGTCTAAAACTGATGGAAACTTTCCCTTTTGTCCAAATGATAAAGTTAGCAATATGACACAGTGAAATATGTCATAATTTATATAAATAAAAAATTAACAAAGGGGAAATGTTGAAACCAACTCAAAATGTGAGCCTTTATTTCATAATTCTATATTAACATAATTTTAAATTTGTATAATTTTCATTTTACATTTATTTCACATGATAGGTAATTTCAAATCATTAGTTTAACTGGTTACAATACCAATTTGAATACACTTGAGCAATTATTATACCCCATAACCTTACGCTATGATAACTAGAGTTAAACGTGAAAAATATGTGATTTGTTTTATCCATTTATTTGTAGTTAATTACCTTTAGCAGACGTCGCGTGAACTCCCACTTTGAGTTCAACGAAAGGCTATCAATAACAACTGTGGGGGAGAAGACTAGAAATTTAAACGTAAATTGGACAAAATTTGAAATAGAATGGTTTCAATATTTCCAATTAGCTAAATATCACAATTAAATTTAACTTCTTTTTGGGAGTTTAGGCCTGAAACTTAAAGATATCGTAAGAATAATTGTTTTTTAAATTTGAAGACACCCTATTTGATGTAGTGGTACAGTCCACCATTGTGACGTTTTAAAAATTCAGCAGGCGCTGTCGGCAGTTGGCTCACTCCTGCGAGAAGAAAATCCGTTGTTGTGGAGAGGAAGAAAGGCGAACAAGAATTTTAAGGGACGTAATCGTTTCAAAAACAGGAGCGTCAACCCCAAATATTGCGGGTGTTTGTATTTCCAGCTCGTTCGTGGTCGTGTGCTTTAGCTAACATGGCTTGTGGAGCTACGTTAAAGCGGTCGATGGAGTTTGAGGCCCTCCTCAGCCCTCAGTCTCCTAAGCGGAGAAGGTGCAATCCACTACCGGGGACGCCGAGTACTCCATCCCCGCAAAGATGCAACCTCCGACCCCCAGTCGACAGCCCAACACATTCTGTGTCGCCCCAGCCCATCGGAGGGGAACACAGGCTTACTCCAGGTATGCGTTTGACTCGATTTTTGACGTTTTTTCTGCGTTTTAGGGTGGGTGTTATGGGGGAGGGGGTTTGGGTGGAGTGGATTCGTTAGCTAGCAACTTGAATCATAATGGGGGTTGGAAGCTAATGTTAGCCCCCTTTATCTATCGCCAATACAAGGCTATTTAGTACAATTTACTATGTTTGTTGTTCGTTTTTCCAGTTTGGGTGTATGCAGTGAAATAAAATCATATCTGCAAGGAGCCGTTAACGTTATCTTTAAGTCTGCGTACAACCTGAACCTCGTAGTGTCCGTTTCCTTCAAGCTAATGTTGATTTCTTGAAGTAAATATCCTCTACGTTAAGATAGTTATTTTGTAATCCCTCGTTTACATCTGTGATCGTCGAATAAAGAGGATTCTAATCAAATATGATTTTAGATGATGGCCCTTTATTAACACGTGTGTTTATTCAAAATGTTCATCAGAGATAATGAAACTAACGAGCATGCATATAATTTATGGGTTGTATCTGCTGGTTTTCCAGGAGACAAATGCTATCACAGCAGAGGGCATCATCGCAGGGGAATTGAATTAATTCCCGGGGTGATGCAGCTCCTGTGCTACAGTTTTCTTGGCCTTGAATCTGGGGAATCCACTTTGTTGCACCTTTACCATTTCCCCTTTTTTTCTAATCTTTATGTATTGTTCATGTTCTTCTTGTTCATGTCTTGGCTTGAAATGCAGCTCCACTGCATGTGCTGAATGGGTGTGGACCCCCCCAAGGAAAAAAAACATAATTAGCTGGAGGTCTCCTCTGCAGTCTAATATGTCATTATCATTGAAATCTGGCAGGAGTAAATCCTAATCTTTATGCTGTTTCAATTCAAGGTCATATTCATCCAAGAACTAAAAGTTATCACTCTAGTTAATCGAAAGTCAGATTTGTCTCCCCTTTCGAGATATATATATATATTATTGTGCACACACAATAAAATAGTATTGCATTTGTTAACTTTTGTGAATTTTTTGCCGTCTTTTTTTTTTGTTTATCCACAAGAGCAATAAAAAAAAAATAGAATCACTTTTGGGTGGTGGTGAGGTTTGTAAGACTTGTTATTGACAGCTCATACTTTTTAAAGAGTCTCCTTGTTCACCGAAACTTAGTCATTGATATTAAAACATGATGCATCACTGGACACTACAAGTAACATTTCAAGTTTATATTTGTTTTCGTGTTTTCTTTTAGGTGTTAGTTTGTCACTGTAGGCAGTATATGTTCACAAAATTCACAATTTTCATCATTATTCAGTTTTTTTCTCTTGTATTTAAAACATGTTTTTGTTTACTTATTTATTCGTAAAATTGTTTTTGCTTGATTTAACTTCTGATGTGAATTTTCCAATTTTTTGGCGTTTTTGTAAATGCTTTGTTGTTAACCAACCATATTTAGTTTCCCTCTGATTGAATGGTCAAAATGCACAGTTTTGATAGTTTTTTTTTTTATTAAATCCAGTAGCTGAAATTATATATATTTTTTTCTTTTTTTTTTCATATCTAGAATTTGCCAGAGCTCTTTTGTCTGTTTCTGCCCCTCTTTGTCTTTGAATATGCAAAACAAAGTAAACAGGAGATAATGCTAAGTGAGGTCTGACTTGAACTGGTTGACCTTTTTACATACAGATGACACATCATAGAACAAGCTAATCACTGCTTTGGTTTGAGTAGATTAACCACCAACTTGCACAGATTGTTTTTACAAAACTAGAAAAACTACTCGGGTATGTTGTTTAAACTATCTAAGACCTATTTATCCTTACTCTAGAGTTTTAAGGGAAATAGTTTCCAAAACTACATTTTTTGGACCCCAAAGATAGCAGAAGGGTTAAGGTAAAGAAGTGTGTTGGGCTCATCTTCATTGAAGGTGTTTCAGGCAGGCGTGGCTCTGTAGGACGGCCCGTCTCCTGGTTTCGCTGAGGAAAAGTGGGTTTGCATTTAGTAAAATATCAGTTTTAGGACCCCCCCCCCCATGTCCACTCTGCTCTGTCCTCACAAGTCTAAGCTTTGCTTCACTAAGTGAAAATGGGAGGAATTTAACACTAGCTGTTAGGTGTCATTATAAAAATGAAAGTTTATCTGTTTAACTAGTATTACTACTTTATTAGTCTTGTCTTGTTTTCTAGACATTAAAGAGTTGTAGTTCTGTTCAGATGCTTGTAGCAGGTTATTTGGATAGCTGATGTGTTCAAGTTGATGGTAATAATATTTAAAAGATTAATTTGAGCAGAAAACACCCATCATTAAGTTTGGGGAGAAATAATAGCAACTGGATTTGTTATTTTAAATCCCAATTTAAAGCTTTTTTTTCTTCTGTTTCTTAACCTTGTTTTTTAGTTCCAGCCCTCTCCTTAGTGTTTATGAGGTTTCCAGAGGTCATAACCATTTAAAAGAAGAAGAAAAAGCACAATGGAGCGGCATCTTTGCTCCGTCTCTGGTCGATTCACAGTGACCCCCCTGGGGGCGTAAGTGTCCTGCTCTTGTGTACCCATTTATCGTGTCTTACACTGTTGCAGAATTAAGTAGGGAGGAGGGTGCTCTGATGCAGAGAAGCTAAAAGGCTGTAAGTGTGTTGATATTTATGGTTCATATTTGCTTAGTGCTAGAGCTGCAGTTGTTTCTTCATCTCATTTGTGATGACTGAACATTCTGGATGATTGGATCAGAGTCTGGAGATGTGAACCTGAGTTTGCTTTTGAGGAAAAAAAACTCAAGACTGAAAAATAAAAATAAAGCTACACTTGAAACTCTGTTCAATGCATGTCGGTAACCTAAAAAAAACAACTTAATAGCAGAACATGGCGACAACTTTCTGCAGCATCACTTAAATGTTGAATCCTTTAATCATATTTCTTTCGAGCTGCCTTTCACATTCTTTCTGATGACATTTTGCAGATGAAACAAGGCTTTAGAGAACAGAGGATGTCAAAGAGAAGCACAGTACTCTTAAAGGTGTTTCTGATTGATTGTTCGGCTTAGTTCTGTCCAAGCTTTTGTTGCCGTCCACTCGCCTGCTGATGATGTAGTAGTAGCTGGAGGAGCTGGTGAGACGATCCAGCATCATTTGGTGTTTCAGTCAGATAGATGCAGCAGTACCCATATCCCTCTAGTGTTGCTTTGTCACTGTTTTGAAATGGATGTTTATTCCTGGTGGATGAACCAGTGTATTACAGGAAGTGCTCTGTCTATTTAAAGCCACTGTTCTTCATATGGTATTTTCAGCACGCATGGAGGACAAATGTACATAGAAATGTCAAATATTCATACAAGTCAACTGAAATTTGTACCTCTGTAAACCCCACAGAGGACTTTTAGTGCCACTCTTAAAATCAAGAGCATCAACCTGAAGAAAAAGGCTTTACCATCTCATGGTGTGATGTGACCTGCTTTGCTGTGTTAAGCAGGCTTTCAGTATTAAGCATGTTAGTGACTGAAATAAACACATTCAATACGTTTGTCATTTTGTTTAACCGACAACAACTAGCAGATGCAAACCAGTTTTTGGAGATTAAATTTGTGTATTAGTGGAGTTTGGATTTTTTCAAAACCGGCTTTTAAACTAAGTTCAGAATGAAACCAATACTGATCAGTTTTATTAATAAACAATGTCAGATTTAGTTTAGTGGTGATAAAAAGCTTTGTCTTCTAACAATATATAATGTATTGCTAATATTTGATATATTTTCTGATTCAAGTTGGCTTATCAAAACGACCTGCTGATGGCAGCATGACGGCTCACCCTTTCCCCACCCGAGATAAATGAGGCACTGTACCCCCCCACCCTGTGCTTGAGTGTCTGTATCATTTGTTCGTGTTGTTTACATAAGTTATTACGTTTCATTTATGCCTGGTAAGGAAAATGAAAAATTTGAAAGAAGTGAAAGTGACTAAATCACATGAGCTTCATGCTTAGTTGTGCATTTTTTTTTCTTGGTTAAGCTAGCTTCTACCTTGACTATTACTGCTTGCATTTAGGTTTTTTTGTTTTGAATGAGAAGGATGAGAAGGACGACGCTTTGCAAAAAGCTGACATGTTAATTTATGTACAAATGCTGTTCAGTCCGGATAATATCCAGCATTAAGAGTTTGGGTTGCACCAAAAAGAAGAGGGCATTCACCATTTATTACAACACAAAAAGCTAGGACCCCCTTATCAAAGCTTATCACCATTTGATTTTTAGGTTGCCTTTTTAATTGGATTGGTTTTTTCAACCTTAACGGTTCTGCATTTGTAGGTTTGGTCTTTTGTCTCCATCACACAGACGTTCACAGATAACTTCTGTTAGTATAAACATGCAGTAGCAGATATTCTAATGTCTCCCTGTTTGTTCCGCCTCCTGCAGAGCAAATCTTCCAGAACCTCCGTCAGGAGTACAGTCGGATCCAGAGGCGGCGGCAGCTGGAAGGAGCCTTCAACCAGGCCGAGGCCTGCAGCTCCAGCGACGCCCCCAGTCCCAGCTCCTCCCTCGCCGCTCCCAGCTCCCCACCAGGTCAGATTATCCAACACCTCTCCTAACAAATATAGGGAAATATGTTTATTTTTAGATCATTAGTTTCCATCTTCAAGGTTAAATTCAGCAAAATCTATATTACTAAAGTGTTTTAAATGTATCTAAAATCAAGACTATAATTCATTGAATGGGTTTATTGTTAAAGTCTCATTGTATGATTTAGGACATCAACATTCTTTATTTTGTGTTTGGAGTATCTTTAATTCGTTATTAGTTTTGCACATTTTTGTAATTTAATCTCCACATTCTGCACAAAACAGACATTAGATTAAAATCTTTCACCATCAAATTAAAGTAAAATCTTGCATTTCTAATCTGCTGAGCCTTCATATTTACTTTATCCACAACTGTGTCTTTAAACATTTCATTTTCTTGGCTAATGGAAAACCATAAAGGTCCTCTAAAACTCCTTTAGTTCACATCTAAACTTAAAAAACATCTTCAATCACCGTAACATTGCATTTCTGCATGTCTGTTGTTGCAGGTGCCTCAAGGAAGGACCAGCCCTCGTTCACACTGAGGCAGGTTAGCCTCTTGTGCGAGCGCCTCCTCAAAGACCACGAGGAGAAGATCCGGGAGGAGTACGAACAAATCCTTAACACAAAACTTGCAGGTGAACAACAAAGACTCATGTGTATGAAAACATCTAGGACTCCATGAATACGAACCTCTGATTTATTCAAAGAAAATCTTTAATGATGACCGTCCTATTAAAGACATTTTTATTGCATTTAAAGAGTGCTGATGGTTCTCATATTTCACGAGGAAAAGTTTCACAAATGTAGCTGTACATATGATTATAATTGTCTATTTGGAATGTGTTTATGAGGAAAAATGTTGAGAAATGTGTAAATGCAGAAATTCATCTTTTAAGGTAGTTCTAGCCTGACTTGAGCCATGTCTGTCCCCCACACTGTTTTGATTATTACATAGTAAATGCATAATTAAATAACAATTATATTTAAATAAAAAATCAGATCAATTCTGGTTCAAATTAAATGCCAGGGGTTCATTTGTAACCACTCACTGCCAGATTGTTTTCTAGGAAAATTAGTTTTACCATGTAGACTTTTACTAATGTAGCTAAATAAAGAAGATTAATTTAGTAAAAAAAAAAAAATCCCTATAGCTGCATGTACTCATTCATAATGTTTTAATCTGATCAAAGATCTGATTAGAATTGAACTGTGTACATGTCTCTGAAAAAAATGTTTTTTTGTGGAATTTTGTTCCAAATGAGTGATCAGGTCAGAGTTTTCCGAATGGCGTGTTTACATAAAGCATTGTTATTCTGATCTGGTTTTTATTCCGATTACTTGTGTCCATGTAAACACAGCTACTGTTTAAAATATGCTGAGAAAAAAGAATCAAACCATAAACAGGAAAATACTTCTTTTAATCAGAATGAATATTAAATATCACCTCACAAATGCCAATAAATGTTTTCTACTTGAGTTGCAGAATAAAATGTCTTTTTTTTTTCTAGAACAATATGAATCTTTTGTGAAATTCACACAAGACCAGATAATGCGAAGATACGGAGCTCGGCCTGCGAGTTGTGAGTACTGTGGTTTCCCTTCAGGTATTTTCCTGTTGCTCTTCAGTCGGACTGTAATATTAATCCGTCCTCTTATTCATTCCAGATGTCTCCTGAGCTCACAACAACGTGATCCCAGCTTCCTCTCCAAGATGGGTACTCTTCTACTGCCTCCTCCTCCACAGTTGATTTACATTTTATTCCCCTAATGCATCTCTCCTCCCTTTTTTGTTTGGGTGCCATGGTTTTATCTACTTTTATCAATTTTTTTCCCTTTTTTTTCAAAACTATTGCTGCTGGCCAAAATCAGAAGAATCTTAAAATGATCAATGAACTCCACTTTCTTTATTTTTCTTTTTTTGCTGTCAATATGCTCATTCCAGCTCTACTGAAGAAAATCTGATGTTTTAAAGTTTCTGCTGGCGCTGTAGACAACGCTTTTTTCTTTTTACTTTTTTTTTTTTTTTTGCTTGTGATCATCCTAATATAAACCTCCAACAGCTCTATTTAATGGAGCTTGTGCTTTTCACTTTGTACCATGCCCCCCCCACCCTCTTCCTCACAGCTCTTAACCTGAGAATGTGGATTTTTCTCCCTTTTGAAGAAAAATAAATAAAACTTCTGTGACTAAAACTTGTTTTTCAGAAACTTATTTATTTTCTACTTTACATAAAAGATGAGCTGTTAAAGGAAGCAATTATTACAGGGAGGTACATATTTGAGTTCAGTATTTTGTACATGCATTATTTTTCTGAAAACATTCCCCATTATTGTGTTGTTCCTTTCTTCTGAAATAGTGTCACATTTCTAGAGAACATTCATGCAAATTCATGTTTTTACCATTTCCTTAAATATAAAAATAAATTAAACATGATTTCTACTGATATTGTGATAAAATAGAAACTATCTACTAAATTCCTAACACAAATGATCTTTTTGTTTCAATATTTCTATTCTTTGGATCAGAGGCTGACATCTTGTAGCCTCTGCTGCCACCTTGTGGTCCTTCCCTGTAACTGCAACTCATTTTAACGCAGTTTGATCGACTGGACAAAATCTGAATATTTGTCATAAACACGTGACTATTTTGTTTACTCGTAATTATAGATTAATTTATTTTAAAAGGAGGGGCCTGTAGAGTTCTGCTACTACGTGAACAGGTAGAGCCCTGCGTGTGACGTCATGGCCCACAGGTGTGGTAATTTGAATCAGGTAGATATCGCAGCATTTGCAAGCGAGCTGAAAAGAGGTGGAGACCCCTCGCGCTTCACAAACAGGAAGTAGATGCTGGTGGTTTGTTTACGCCAAAAAAGGAAGGAAGGAAGGAAGGAGGTCTTTATCTGGAAAGACTAATCAAAGCGTCAGACATATCGAGGCTTGGTGTGACCGGTTGAAGCTTCTCCGCTCATCCTCCGAGAAGCACGAGACATTTCAGAGAATAATGTGCTTTGTGTTTGTGACCTTTTGTTGTACTTAAGTCGCGCGTAAATAGTTTGGATCCGTGAGAAGAAAACATCTGTTTGTGCTGTGGATTCATCAGTGAAGATTCTGGTAGGTGAATCGCATTTATTTATTTGAGAGGAGAAGTTTGAAAAACTAGATATGAAGTTACACCGACAGGACAGACCACCACCAAATCCTAGAAAGGGGGAAGCGCGTCCGCGTCTGCGCGCGATCATCCCTCTGGCAAAACTGCCGCGTCCAGTTGAGACATGAAGACAGAAAAGTGTTTGTCACCACAAGTACATTAGATGCAGGTTTATCCCAGTCTAAGAAGCATTAAAATTGTAATTTTAAACATATTTTACTCAGAAAATGGTAAATTAAAAAAAAAAGTTGCATAAAACTATTACTGAAATTGTGTTTTTGGTGAACTCTTTTTTTTCCATGCATATAATTAAAATATCTTTAAAGCTATATGATATAAAGTTGCTGTTAAAGTTATTCCAATCGTCTTGTTTGGACCGCAACCTTCAAAATAAAAGCCATTGGGTTCAGTTTCCTAATGGCCAAAACCCACAAAGAAAAAAATGACTTCATTTATGTTATTTGACTTATCCTTCTAATACTTACAATAATTGAATTCAATATAATTTTTACTTATTTTACTTTTGCAGCAGGATCACATACAAGTTCCTTTCAAAATAAAACACACCCTGTGTCAAACAAGATCCTCCTGCTGCAGAACATATGACTGTTTTTCTGATACTGGTTCTCTGTTTACTATCAGATATAAACAGGACAATTTTGGTGTAAAATCAGTTTTATTCTAGTTAAATTTGTACATTTAAATACATTTTTATATTAAGAACAGCTACTGTCGTGCAGCAGAATGTTAGTATATATAATAATACAATAATAATAAAAATAATTGTAATAATAATACAATAATAGTATAATAATAAATCACGCTGACATTTCGCTCAGTTAAACATGTTCAAGATCTAAGCATAAATGACAAAACCGAAGTAAAGGAAATGAAACAGAACTACAAACCCATCATTTATTCTAATTTGTAGTATTTTCTGTAAAACCACAGAGATAAAAGAATGTATGTGTATGAATGTAGAATTGAAGGTTTACTTTAAACTTTTACAAAAGCTTCAGTAACTGTAGTTTTTGCTGTTAGAACTGTGTGTTTAAAGCGTCACCCCACAGGAATTTTGAGGTGTCTTTTTTGTTTTTAAAATAACCCCTGGAGTGCTGGGAGGCCCACACGAAACACGATCTGTACAACTTTTATTCTTTCTTCTTTAAAGAGTGAATATTTTCAAAGGGGAGAACAAATTGACTTAAATTCTGTAAATAAAGCAATGCTGAGGAGCTGAATAAGGAGTAGAACTTAACATTTGAAGTTAGTATTTGGCTTTGGTTTTTCTTTTGGTTCTGTGTATTTTTGTCAGAGTGGGACTCCTGTGTGTTTTGTGAATCTTTGTTTGTCTTCTGTGTCAATTTATATGATCGCTATTTTATTGTATTTATTTCTGGGTTTTTTTCCCTTCTTTGTTCTTAGCAGTCTTGCACTGCTGAGTTTTGTTATTTTAGTTTGGGGTTGGACCTTGGTAGTCTTAGTTTGCAGGCTTTGTTTATTTGTTTTCTTTAGGTAGATTTTGATTGGGCAGCATTAGTAGGGAGCTGTTGACCCCGACAGTCTCCCTCACTTATTTTATCTTTGGCCAAGGAGCCACCATGGAGAGATAAAAGAGACACATGTGGATCTGGAGCCGCAGGTTGAAGACCTCTGGTCTAGTGTCTTAAAATGTCTGCAGTCAAACAAGATGCTTTACATTAAAAGCTATATATATATATATATATATATATATATATATATATATATAAACAATAGGTTAAATTGGATTATTACAGCCAGTTTACAATTTATTCATTTTTTTTAATTACAACTTAAAACCTCGTAAATTTATGAGAAAAAAGTTGTAACTGTTAAATTACGACAAATATATTTATAAGATTTAAACTCGTAAATTTACAAGGAAAAAAATTTGTAATATCACTTTTTTGGTAGCATACTTTGTGGTATAAAATAATTTAAGGTTTAAAAAAAAAGTATAAATAAGTGACATGAAAGCAAAAGCAGGAATCCTTCATTTAAAAAATATATACTCACTAAGATGTTTTATTTTGCTACTGATAAACTTTCTTCATAAAATTATTTTCTTGCCAGACAGAAAATTTAGTTTTTTTTTTAAACATGGATTTTTTACTTTTTAAAAATTTTCTTAAGTTTTTGTGGTGAACAAAATACTGCAAAGTATTTCTCAGAGGTGATTTGGTATAGTAATGGCTACTGAAATTATTCTGTACTTTTGTTAAAGCGGAAGAGCAAGTGGAGAAATGGTCATCTTGAGAGAGTTTATGTAAGAAAATTTAAATAAATAACGGTCATCTGTCTAAAACAAAATACTAACAGACCAATCAGATAACCTGAAGCTTGTGAGTCACAGTAAAACCAAAACCAAAAATTATTTATAGTAAAAATCGTTTCAAATGACTAATGAAAACCTGATGGACAGCTTTGAGAAAAAAACAGGAGTAATTATCTTCACAAGAAGCCTAAAAATGAAACTAAAGTGTCAGCGTCTATAAAGACTGAAAGCAGAAGTAACTTTCCCACTCTATTTAGCCTATGATTTTTAAAGTCATACATATATGACTTTTTTGCTTAATTTACCAGATACTACTTTTTTCTCCTAAATTTACAAGATTTAAAATTGTAATAAAAAAAAATTGTTTGTGAACTGGCCCTAATACTTCGTTGTTGAAACGTTTTCTCAAACTAAGATTATGTTGCTATTAAAAAAAACAAAAAAACTTTCTTGATAAGACTATTTTTTTTTTCAAAACAGAAAATATAAAGCATTTTTTTCTTGAAATATTTTTTTTTTTACTTTCTCAATTTTTGCAGTAGAATGAATACTAGTAAGTAGTATTGAAACAAAAGTTTAGGTCGGTTGATGTGAGTCCTGCTTCTCTCCTGACTGTGTCTGTCCTGCAGGACTTCTAAAGCAGCGATGGCGGCCATCAACATGGAGCATCTGAACCCCCTCAACAAGGACCAGAGTAATGCGCCGGTCAATGGAGACGAGGAGGAGGAGGAGCCAAAGACGGGCTGTTTGGCAAAGCTTCACCAGTCGCTTCCTCATTACATGCTTCCAAAAGAGCTGCACAGCAAGTATCTGAAGAAGGCCAACTGCTTGCCGCCCCCCATCTTCATCATCCTCATCAGTATTGCAGAGGTAGCTCTGCGTTATACTCCCACACTGTAGGACCTCTGGGACAACCCATATGGATCCTCTGACCTGATTCTAAATCTGGCAGCCTACATTGGGATTGCTTGTGATAATTACTTCATGGATTTATTGCGATTGTGTTTAGTAGAACCAACAGAAATAGAAATGTATAAGTCTGAACGGCGTATCAATGGGAGAGAGAAAAATGTTGGGTCTCGCAGCTGAACAGACCTGAATGTCCAGAAACAAAGGAATGATGGGATGTGGAGGAACAGTGTGTGCCAAAGTTCCTGCCCGAAACTTGGAGGCGAATTTCTGTTGCTCTGCAGAAACTATGTCCTAGAAATCGGTAGTTTTTCTTTTTCCTAAATGGCATAATGATAACTAAAAGACCACCGGGAATGATTTTAAAAATGGACCAAAAGATGATCAGAGTGGGACTGTAAATGTCTTATCTATACAATGAGGCAAAAAAGTATTCAGCCAGTCACCAATAGGGAAAGTTCTCCCACTTAAAAAGATGAGAGAGGTCTGTAATTTTTATCAGACAAAACAAGATATAAGAATCAAGACAATGACAGCAGTACACTATTCTCTGTAAGTCTTCACAAGGTTTCCACAAACTGTTGCTGGTATTTTGGTCCATTCCTCCATCCAGATCTCCTCTAGAGCAATGATGTTTTGGGGCTGTCACTGTACAACACAGACTTTCAACTCCCTCCAAGGATTTTCTATGGGGTTGAGATCTGGAGACCGGCTAGGTCACTCCGTGACCTTAAAATGCTTCTTCTGAAGCCACTCCTTCATTACCAGCAGTGTGTTTGGGATCATTGTCCGGCTGAAAGACCCAGCCACGGTTTATCTTCAATGCTGATGGAAGGAGGTTTTCTCTCTAAATCTGACGATCCATTTATTCTTTCCTTTTCCCGGATCAGTCGTCCTGGTTCCTTTGCTGAAAAACAGCCCCAAACCATGATGTTTTCACCCCCATGCTTTACAGTAGGTATGATGTTCTTTGGATGCAACTCAGCATTCTTTCTCCTCCAAACAGTAAAGTTCTTACCAAAAAGTTCTATTTTAGGACAATCTCACAACCCTCTTCTGGATTATCAAATGCTCTAGCAAACTTTAGACAGACCTGCACATGTACTGACTTTATCAGGGGGAGACGTCTGTCACTGCAGGGTTTGTAGTGTGTTACTGATGGTAACATTTACTTTGGTCCCAGCTCTCTCCAGGTCATTCACTAGATCCCCCGTGTGGTTCTAGGATTTTTGGTAACCGTTCTGGTGATCATTTTGACCCCACAGGGTGAGATCTTGCGGGAAGCCCCAGATAGAAGGGGGTTACCAGTGGTTTTCTTCCATTTCCTAATAATTGCTCCCACAGTTGGTTTCTTCACACCAAGCTGTTTATTGCAGATTCAGTCTTCCCAGCCTGGTGCAGGTCAACAATTGTGTTTCTAGTGTCCTTTGACAGCTCTTTGGTTTTGGCCATTGTGGAGTTTGGAGTGTGACTTCAAACGGGTGCCATTAATAGAGGTAATGGAAGCAACAGAAGAAGTTAAAGGTCTGTGAGAGACAGGAATCTTGCTTGTTTGTAGGTGGCCAAATATTTATTTTCCACCATAATTTGCAATATATATATATATATATAATCCGACAGTGTGATTTTCTGTATTGTTTTTCCTCATTTTGTCATTTATAGTTGAGGTACGTGTATGAAAGTTACAGGCCTTTCTCTTCTTTTTAAGTGGGAGAACTTGTACACTTGGTGGATGACGTTCATAACAACTGTGCTTTTTCTATCATTTTGGTTGACTGTACTTTGCCCCCTCTGTTTTTTTAAATCTTCTTAGCTGGGAGTGTTTATCTACTACGCTGTTTGGAAACCTCAGAAGCAGTGGATCACTCTGGATCAAGGAATCTGGGACAGCCCTCTGACATACCGACCGGATCAAAGACAGGAAGCGTGGCGTTTTTTGTCCTACATGTTTGTCCACGCTGGGTAAGACCGTGCTGACTGTTTAACTCTTCAGCTGCATGATGAGAACTCCAGAGAAGGAAAAGGGCTGGGACTGCAGCTCTGAAGCACAGCTCTGTGTGCTGCTTCTATTCATGTCTGTGGGTTTTCTGTGCTGATTCAACTCTGTGGTTGCTGTGGGTTGAGCCCACTTTAAAGATTAGGTTCATCACCTGTGTTTAACTAGAACAACAACAAACAAAAAGTTAAATCACAACTACAATTGCTTGATTAAAAAAACATCACAGACATTAATACATACATGATAAATTCAATTATCTAGTTGTAGGATTAAGTTTAAATTGTTTATTTATTTAAAAAGTCAATACTTGCATTTAAAGTGATAGCCCTTTCCTCAAAAAAAAAAATAAAAAAATAAAAAACACACTGTGGGACTCCAATTCAGCTTCAAATGCCCTTACAGTTACAGCAATAGGGAGGAGCTACAGGGTAGGGAAGCAAATTCTGATATTGCCTTAGAGTAAATGTAAAGGAATGTGTTGTTTGTGTACATAAGTACTTTTCAGTTCTCTGTTCTTCTCTCCCTCCAGTGTGGAGCATATTTTGGGGAACCTGTTGATGCAGCTGTTGGTGGGCATTCCATTGGAAATGGTGCACAAAGGGTTTGAGGTGGGAATGGTTTACACGGCCGGCGTTATTGCAGGTGAGCGGTAATTCGCTGCTTTTTAATCTATGCCGCCACTCAGTTTTTCAGCTCCGTTTATATGAAACATAACTGGATTAAAAAATGTTTGGCTGCTTGTGTCTTTGCTCCTTTCTCTCCATGTTCTTCTTAAAGACCCAATCCAATGGAAAATGTGTTTTTGGTGTTTTTAACATGTTCTTGTGACATATATTAACCTCATACTCTCTTATGGGGTTCAGGTGACCCCACCCTTACATTAATGTGGGATCGTCCCATGACAAAAGTGGTCAGGATTTCATGTCTGCCACAGACACCAGTGAAGATAAAAAAAAAAAAATAAAATCTTGGAGACAAAAGTTATAGCAATATCATAAAACAACCAGGACTAAGTAACAAACTAGAAATGGGGCCTGTCTACACACACACTCTATAGTTACACACACACTTGTTGGCCAAAATAGTCTCCACATTTAAACTAGACAATGTATTCAATTCAACTGTAACAGCAGCTCACACGCTCCATCATACAAACCCATTCAGATAAAGACTTTC